>NC_092258.1:19389454-19516954 GCF_036320965.1 Panulirus ornatus | reverse complement strand
AACAATAACACTGACCAACACTGTGAACGGTGACTTTGAACAATGACACTGACCAACACTGTGAACGGTGACACTGAACAATACTGTGAACAATAACAATGACCAACACTGTGAACGGTGACTTTGAACTATGACACTGACCAACACTGTGAAAGGTGACACTGAACAATACTGTGAACAATATCACTGACCAAAACTGTCAACGGTGACTGAACAATGACACTGGCCAACACTTTGAACGGTGACACTGAACAATACTGTGAACAATGACACTGACCAACACTGAACGGAGACACCGAACAATGACATTGACCAACACTGTGAACGGTGACACTGAACAATACTATGAACAATGACACTGACCAACACCGTGAACGGAGACACTGACCAACACTGCAAACGGTGAGACTGACCAACACTGTAAACGGTGACATTGAACATTACTGTGAACAATAACACTGACCGACATTGTGAAGGATGGCACTGACCAACACTGTGAACAATGACAATGACCAACACTGTGAACAGTGACACTGTCAAACACTGTGAACGGTGATATTGATCAACACTGTGAACGGTGACAGAGAACACTGTGAACGGTGACACTGAACAACACTCTGGACAATGACAGTGACCAACACAGTGAACAGTGACAATGAACATCATTGTGACCAGTAACAGTGAACAACACTGTGAATATAGACACTTACCAACACTGTGAACGGTGACACTGGCCAACACTGAACAGTGAAACTGACCAAACTATGAAAAGTGATTATGATCAATACTCTAAAACGATGATGATTAACAGTTAATCACGAAACTGACCAACACTGTGAACAGTGACTATTTTCTAAACAATGAATGAAGATTATGATCAACACTGAACCATAAACTTGGTTCAATATTGGTTACTGTAAATGATAAAGTGATCAGTACTGAACCATATACATGACCAACATTGTAAATGATGCAGTGATCAACACTGTAAATGATAAAGTGATCAGTACTGAACCATATACATGACCAACATTGTAAATGATGCAGTGATCAACACTGTAAATGATACAGTGATCAATACTGAACCATATACATTACCAACATTGTAAATCATACCGTGATCAACATTGCAAATGATTCAGTGATCAATACTGAATCATATACATGACCACATTGTAAATGATACAGGGATCAATACTGAACCATGTACGTGACAAACATTGTAAATGACAGTCATCAATACTGAACCATATACATGACCAACAAAGTGAATGATACAGTGATCATTACTAAATCATATTCAGGATCAACATTGTAAATGATAGAGTGATCAATTCTGAACCATATGCACGACCAAAATTGTAAATGATCGATAATGAACCACATACATGATCAACACTGTAAATGATACAGTGATCAATACTGAACCAAATACATGATCAACACTGTAAATGATACAGTCATCAATACTGAACCATATACATGATCAACGCTGTAAATGATACAGTGATCAAAACTGAACCATATACATTATCAATACTGTAAATGATACAGTGATCAATACTGAACTATGCATACGACCAAAATTTTGAATGATCAAAAATTAATCATACACATGATCAACACTGTAAATGATACAGTGATCAATACTGTACCATATACATGACCAAAATTCTGAATGATCGATAATGAACCATATACATGACCAACATTATAAATGATACATTGATCAGTACAGAACCATATACAGGATCAACACTGTAAATGATACAGTGATCAATACCGAACCATATGCCGGAACAACGCTGTAAATGATACAGTGATCAACACCGAACCATTATGAATGACCAACGAAATATATGCTACAGTTTTCAGTAAGGAACCATACACATGATCAACACTGTGGATGATACAGTGATCAACATTGAACCATATACATGACCAATACTGTGATTGGTAATACCGTTGATCATTACTGTGAACGATGGCAATGATCAACATAGAAACAAGAAAATTACTAACATTGTTAACGTTGGCAATGATCATTAAAATGAACCTTGAAACTGATCATCAAAATGAATGTTGACACTGATCACGAAAAATGAACGTTGTCACTGATCATCAAAATGAACGTTGACACTGATCATCAAAATGAACGGTGACACTGATCATCAAAATAAACGTTGACACGGATCATCGTAATGAAAGTTGACGCTGATCATCTAAATGAACGGTGACACGGTTATCAAAATGAACGTTGACACTGATATCAAAATCAACGTTAACACAGATCATCAAAATGAACGTTGGCACTGATGATCAAAATGAACGTTGACACTGATCATCAAAATGAACATTGTCACTGTTTATCAAAATGAACGGCGACACTAATCATCAAAATGAACGGTGACACCGATCATCAAATTCAAGGGTGACACTGATCATCTAATTGAATGGTGACACTGATCATCAATATAAACAGTGACACTGATCATCAAAATGTACACTAAAAGTGATCATCTAAATGAATAGTGAGTGATTATCAAAATGAGCGTTGACACTGATCATCAACTTGAACGGTGACACTGATCATCAAATTGAACGTTAACAAATGATCATCAAAACAAACGGTGACGCTGATCATCAAAATGAACGTTGACACTAGTAAACAAAATGAACGTTGAACCTAATCATCAAAATGAACGTTGACATTGATCATAAAAAATGAACGTTGACACTGATCATCAAAATGAACGTAGACACTGATCATCCTAATCATCAAAATGAACGTTGACATTGATCATAAAAAATGAACGTTGACACTGATCATCAAAATGAACGTAGGCACTGATCATCCAAATGATCGTTTACAATGATCATCATAATAAACGGTGACACTGATCATCAAAATGAAAGTTGACACTGATCATCAAAATGAACATTGACACTGATCAACAAAATGAAAGTTGAACCTAATAATCAAAATGAACGTTCACACTGATCATCTAAGTGAACGGTGACTGATCATCAAAATGAAGAGTGACACTGATCATCAAAATGAACGTTAACACTGATCATCTAAATGAATGGTGAAACTGATCATCAAAATGAAGGTTGACAGTGATCATCAAAATGAACGGTGACACTGATCATCAAAACGAACGTTGACAATGATCATCATAATGAACAGTGACACTGACCACCAAAATGAACGTTGACACTGATCATCAAAATGAGCGCTGACACTGATCATCCAAATGATCGTTTGCAATGATCATCATAATAAACGGTGACACTGATCATCAAAATGAAAGGTGACACTAATCATCAAAATGAACATTGACACTGATCATCAAAATGAACGTTGACACTGATCAACAAAATGAAAGTTGAACCTTAATCATCAAAATGAACATTGACACTGATCATCTAAGTGAACGGCGACACTGATCAGCAAAATGAACAGTGACAATAATCATCAAAATGAACGTTAACACTGATCATCTAAATAAATGGTGACAACTGAGTGTTGGCACTAATCATCAAAATGAATGGTGACACTGATCATCAAAATGAGAGTTGACAATGATCATCAAAATAAACGGTGACACTGATCGCCAAAATGAACGATGACACTGATTATCAAAATAAACGGTGACACTGATCATCAAAATCAAGGGGTGATAATGATCAACTAAGTGAACGATGACACTGATCATCAAAATGAAGTGTCACTGATCATCAAAATGAACAGTGTCGCTGATCATCAAAACGAACGGTGACACTGATCATCAAATATATCTTTGAAACTGATCATCAAAATGAACGTTAACACTGATCACCTAAATGAATGGTGACACTGATAATCAAAATGAGCGTTGACACACTGATCATCAAATGAACGGTGACACTGATCATCAAATGAACGTTGACACTGATCAACATGATGAACGTTGACTATAATCAAAATGAGCGTTGACACTGATCATCAAAATGAGCGGTGACGAAAAACGTTAACACAGATCATCAAAATGAACGTTGGCACTGATGATCAAAATGAACGTTGACACTGATCATCAAAATGAACATTGTCACTGTTTATCAAAATGAACGGCGACACTAATCATCAAATGAACGGTGACACCGATCATCAAATTCAAGGGTGACACTGATCATCTAATTGAATGGTGACACTGATCATCAATATAAACAGTGACCACTGATCATCAAAATGTACACTAAAAGTGATCATCTAAATGAATAGTGAGTGATTATCAAAATGAGCGTTGACACTGATCATCAACTTGAACGGTGACACTGATCATCAAATTGAACGTTAACAAATGATCATCAAAACAAACGGTGACGCTGATCATCAAAATGAACGTTGACACTAGTAAACAAAATGAACGTTGAACCTAATCATCAAAATGAACGTTGACATTGATCATAAAAATGAACGTTGTACACTGATCATCAAAATGAACGTAGACACTGATCATCCTAATCATCAAAATGAACGTTGACATTGATCATAAAAAATGAACGTTGACACTGATCATCAAAATGAACGTAGGCACTGATCATCCAAATGATCGTTTACAATGATCATCATAATAAACGGTGACACTGATCATCAAAATGAAAGTTGACACTGATCATCAAAATGAACATTGACACTGATCAACAAAATGAAAGTTGAACCTAATAATCAAAATGAACGTTCACACTGATCATCTAAGTGAACGGTGACTGATCATCAAAATGAAGAGTGACACTGATCATCAAAATGAACGTTAACACTGATCATCTAAATGAATGGTGAAACTGATCATCAAAATGAAGGTTGACAGTGATCATCAAAATGAACGGTGACACTGATCATCAAAACGAACGTTGACAATGATCATCATAATGAACAGTGACACTGACCACCAAAATGAACGTTGACACTGATCATCAAAATGAGCGCTGACACTGATCATCCAAATGATCGTTTGCAATGATCATCATAATAAACGGTGACACTGATCATCAAAATGAAAGGTGACACTAATCATCAAAATGAACATTGACACTGATCATCAAAATGAACGTTGACACTGATCAACAAAATGAAAGTTGAACCTTAATCATCAAAATGAACATTGACACTGATCATCTAAGTGAACGGCGACACTGATCAGCAAAATGAACAGTGACAATAATCATCAAAATGAACGTTAACACTGATCATCTAAATAAATGGTGACAACTGAGTGTTGGCACTAATCATCAAAATGAATGGTGACACTGATCATCAAAATGAGAGTTGACAATGATCATCAAAATAAACGGTGACACTGATCGCCAAAATGAACGATGACACTGATTATCAAAATAAACGGTGACACTGATCATCAAAATCAAGGGTGATAATGATCAACTAAGTGAACGATGACACTGATCATCAAAATGAAGTGTCACTGATCATCAAAATGAACAGTGTCGCTGATCATCAAAACGAACGGTGACACTGATCATCAAATATATCTTTGAAACTGATCATCAAAATGAACGTTAACACTGATCACCTAAATGAATGGTGACACTGATAATCAAAATGAGCGTTGACACACTGATCATCAAATGAACGGTGACACTGATCATCAAAATGAACGTTGACACTGATCAACATGATGAACGTTGACTATAATCAAAATGAGCGTTGACACTGATCATCAAAATGAGCGGTGACACTGATCATCAAAATGAATGGTGACACTGATCATTAAAATGAGAGTTGACAATGATCATCAAAATAAACGGTGACACTGATCACCAAAATGAACGTTGACAATGATCATCAAAATGAACGATGACACCGATTATCAAAATGAACGGTGACTTTGATAAAAAAAAAAGATAAATGGTGACACTGATCATCAAAATGAATGGTGATACTGATTATCTAAGTGAACGATGACACTGATCATCAAATATATCTTTGACACTGATCATCAAAATGAACGTTAACACTGATCATCTAAATGAATGGTGACACTGATCATCAAAATGAACGTTAACACTGATCATCTAAATGAATGGTGACACTGATAATCAAAATAAGCGTTGACACTGATCATCTAGTGAACGGTGACACTGATCATCAAAATGAACGCTGACACTGATCATCTACGTGAACGGTGACTATAATCAAAATGAGCATTGACACTGATCATCAAAATGAGCGGTGACACTCATCATCAAAATGAACGGTGACACTGATCATCAAAATGAAAGTTGACACTGATCATCAAAATGAACGTTGACACTGATCATCAAAACTAACGTTGACAATGAGCATCATAATGAACAGTGACACTGATCACCAAAATGAACGTTGACACTGATTGTCAAAATGAACGTTGACACTGATCATCAAAACTAACGTTGACAATGAGCATCATAATGAACAGTGACACTGATCACCAAAATGAACGTTGACACTGATTGTCAAAATGAACGCAGACACTGATCATCGAAATGATCGTTTACAATGATCATCATAATAAACGATGACACTGATCATCAAAATGAAAGGTGACACTGATCATCAAAATGAACATTGACACTGATCAACAAAATGAAAGTTGAACCTGATCATCAAAATGAACATTGACACTGATCACCTAAGTGAACGGCGACACTGATCAGCAAAATGAACAGTGACAATGATCATCAAAATGAACGTTAACACTGATCATCTAAATGAATGGTGACAATGATCATCAAAATGAGTGTTGGCACTGATCATCAAAATGAATGGTGACACTGATCATCAAAATGAGAGTTGACAATGATCATCAAAATAAACGGTGACACTGATCACCAAAATGAACGATGACACTGATTATCAAAATGAATGGTGACTTTGATCAAAAAATGAACGGTGACACTGATCATCAAAATCAAGGGTGATACTGATAATCTAAGTGAGCGATGACACTGATTATCAAAATGAACAGTGTCACTGATCTTCAAAATGAACGATGACACTGATCATCTAAACGAATGGTGACACTGATCATCAAAATGAACGTTAACACTGATCATCTAAATGAATGGTGACTCTGATAATAAAAATGAGCGTTGACACTGGTCATCAAATGAAAGGTGACACTGATCATCAAAATGAGCGTTGACACTGATCAACATGATGAACGTTGACTATAATCAAAATGAGCGTTGACACTGATCATCAAAATGAGCGGTGACACTGATCATCAAAATGAATGGTGACACTGATCATCAAAATGAGAGTTGATAATGATCATCAAAATAAACGGTGACATTGATCACTAAAATGAACGTTGACACTGATCATCAAAATGAACGATTACACTGATTATCAAAATGAACGGTGACTTTTATCAAAAAATGAACCGTGACACTGATCATCAAAATGAAGGGTGATACTGATTATCTAAGTGACCGATGACACTGATCATCAAAATGAACAGTGTTACTAATCATCAAAATAACAGTGTCACTGATCATCAAAATGAACGGTGAAACTGATCATCAAATATATCTTTGACACTGAACATCAAAATGAACGTTAACACTGATCATCTAAATGAATGGTGACACCGATCATCAAAATGAACGTTAACACTGATCATCTAAATGAATGGTGACACTGATAATCAAAGCGAGCGTTGACACTGATCATCTAGTGAACGGTGACCCTGATCATCAAAATGAACGTTGACTATAATCAAAATGAGCATTGACACTGATCATCAAAATGAGTGGTGACACTGATCATCAAAATAAAGGGTGACACTGATCATCAAAATGAAAGTTGACACTGATCATCAAAATGAACGTTGACACTGATCATCAAAATGAACGTTGACACTGATCCTGAAAATGAACGTTGACAGTGATCATCAAAATGAATGATGGCACTGATCATCATAATGAACGTTGATACTAATCATCAAAATGAACATTGACACTGATAATCAGATTAAACGGTGATAATGATAATCATGATGTACGTTGACAATGATCAACAAAATGAACGTTGACACTCATCATCAAAATAAACGTTGATACTCATCATCAAAATGGATGATGACACTGATCATCAAAATGAACGTTGACACTAATCATCCAAATGAAAGGTGACACTGATCATCAAAATGAACGGTGACACTAATCATCTTAATGAACTTTGAAGCTGATTATCAAAATGACCGGTGACACTAATCATCAAAATGAATATATACACTGATCATCAAAATGAACGTTGAGACTGATCATCAAAATGAACGTTGACACTGAATATGAAAATGAAGGGTGACACCGATCATTGAAAGGAACTTTGACACTGATCATGAAAATGAAAGGTGACACTGATCATGAAAATGAATCCGTTGACACTGATTATCAAGATTAACGTTGACGCTGATCATCAAAATGAAAGTTGACACGAATCATCAAAATGAACGCTGACACTGACCGTCAAAATGAAAGGTGACACTGATCATCAAAATGATTGGTAACACTGATCATCAAAATGAAAGATGACTGATCAGCAAAATGATCGGTGACACTGATCATCAAAATGAACTGACTTTGATCAACAAAATGAATGTTGAACATAATCATCAAAATTAGTGTTGACACTGATCATCAAAAGGAATGGTGACACTGATCATCAAAATGAAAGCTGACAATGATCATCAAAATATACGGTGACACTGATCACCAAAATGAACGTTGACACCGATCATCAAAATGAACGATGACACTGATTATCAAAATGATTGGTGACTTTGATCAAAAAATGAACGGTGACACTGATCATCAAAATCAAGGGTGATACTAATTATCTAAGTGAATGATGACACTGATCATCAAAATGAACAGTGTCACTGATCATCTAAATGAACGTTAACACTGATCATCTAAATGAATGCTGACACCGATAATCAAAATGAGCGTTGACAGTGATCATCAAATGAACGGTGACACTGATCATCAAAATGAACGTTGACACTGATCAGCATGATGGACGTTGACTATAATAAAAATAAGCGCTGACACTGATCATCAAAATGTGCGGTGACACTGATCATCAAAATGAACGATGACACTGATCATCAAAATGAAAGTTGACACTGATCATCAACGCGAACGTTGAAACCGATCATCAAAATGAACGTTGACACTGATCATGAAAATGAACGTTGACAGTGATCATCAAAATGAATGATGGCAATGATCATCAAAATGAACGTTGACACTCATCAAAAAGAACGTTGACACTCATCATCAAAATGGATGATGACACTGATCATCAAAATGAACGTTGACACTAATCATCAAAATTAAAGGTGACATTGATCATCAAAATGAACAGTGACACTGATCATCAAAATGAACAGTGACACTGATCATCAAAATGAACGGTGACTCTGATCATCAAAATGAACGTTGACACGTCATCAAAATGAACAATCACACTTATCATTAAAATGAACGTTGACACTAATCATCAGAATGAACTTTGGCACTGATCATCAAAATGAACGGTGACATTGATCATCTTAATGAACTTTGACGCTGATTATCAAAATGATCGGTGACAATAATCATCAAAATGAATGTTCACACTGATCATCAAAATGAACGTTGAGACTGATCATCAAAATGAACGTTGACACTGAATATCAAAGTGAAGGGTGACATCGATCATTTGAATGAACGTTGACACTGATCATGAAAATGAAAAGTGCCACTGATCATGAAATGAATCCGTTGACGCTACTTATCAAAATTTACGTTGACGCTGATCATCAAAATGAAAGTTGACACTAATCATGAAAAAGAACGCTGACACTGATCGTCAAAATGAAAGGTGACACTGATCATCAAAATGACTGGTAACACTGATCATCAAAATGAACAGTGGCACTGATCAGCAAAATGATCGGTGACACTGATCAAAATGAACTGATATTGATCAACAAGATGAATGTTGAACATAATCATCAAAATGAACGTGGAGACTCATCATCAAAATGAACGGTGGCTCTGGTCATCGAAATGATTGTTTACACTGATCATCAAAAGGAACGGTGACACTAATCCTCGAAACGAAAGTTGTCACTGATCGTGAAAATGAACGTTAAAACTGATCATCAAAATGAACGTTGACACTAGTCATCAAAATGAACGTTGAAACTGATCATCAAAATAAACGTTGGCATTGATCAGCAAAATGAACGTTGATAATGATCATCATAATGAACGTTGACACTGATAATCTAAATGAATTGTGATACTGATAATCATAATATACGTTGACAGTGATCAACAAAATGAAGGTTGACGCTCATCATCAAATGAACGTTGACAGTGATCATCATAATAAACGGTGACAATTATTATAAAAATGAACGTTAACACTGATCATCAAAATGGATGATGACGCTGATCATCAAAATGAACTTTGACACTAATCATCAATATGAAAGGTGACACTGATCATCAAAATGAACGGTGACACTGTTCATCAAAATGAACGGTGACACGGTTCATCAAAATGATCGATGACACTGATCATCACAATGAATATTGATATTGATCATCAAAATGAAAGGGAAGTCTGATCATCAAAATGAAAGTTGACACTGATCATCAAAGTAAACGTTGACATTGATCATCACACTGAACTTTGACAATGATCATCGAAATGAACGTTGACATTGATCATCAAAATAAGCGTTGACACTGATCATCAAAATAAGTGTTAACACTGATCAGCAAAATGAACGTTGACAATGATAATCAAAATTAACTTTGACACTGACCATCAAAATGAACAGTGACAGTGATCATTAAGATGAGCGGTGACATTGATCATCAAAATGAACGTTGACACCGATATTCAAAATGAACGGTAACATCGATCATCAAATTGAATGTTGACGCTGATAATCAAAATCATCGTTGATATTGATCATCACAATGAATGTTGACACTGATCATCAAAATGAACGGTGATAGGATCATCAAAATAAATATGACACTGATCATAAAAGTAAACGTTGACACTAATGATCTAAATGAACATTGACACTGATCATCATTACGAACGTTGACAATGATCATCAAAATAAACGTTGACAGTGATCATAAAAGTGAACGTTCACATTGATCAGCAAAATGAACATTGAGACTGATCATCATATTGAACATCACTGAACACTGAACATCAAAATGAACCTTGACAAAGATCATCAAAATAAACTTTGACACTGATCATCAAAATGAACGGTGACATCAATAATCAATATGAACGGTGACATTGATCATCAAAACGAACGTTGACACCGATATTCAAAAAGAAACGGTGACATCAATAATCAAAATGACTGTTGACACTGATCATCAAAATGATTGTTGACACTGATCATCAAAATGAACGTTGTCATTGATCATATAAATGAACCCGTTAACAATGATCATCAAATGAACGTTGACACTGATCATCAAAATGAACGTTGAAACTGATCATCAAAATGAAGATTGACATTAATCATCAAAATAAACGTTGACACTGATCATCAGAATGAACGTTGACACTGATCATCAAAATGAACGTTGTCATTGCTCATATTAATGAACCCGTGAACACTGCTCATCAAAATGAACGTTGACACTGATCATCAAAATGAACGTTGAGACTGATCATCAAAATGAAGATTGACATTAATCATCAAAATAAACGTTGACAATGATCATCAAAATGAATGGTGACACTGATCATCAAAATGAACGTTGTCATTGCTCATATTTATGAACCCGCGAACACTGCTCTTCAAAATGAACGTTGACACTGATCATCAAAATGAACGTTGAGACTGATCATCAAAATGAAGACTGACATTAATCATCAAAATGAACGTTGACACTGATCATCAAAATGAACGGTAACACTGATCATCAAAATGAACGTTTACAGTGATCATCAAAATGAACGGTGACAATTATCATGAAAATGAACGTTGACAATGATGACGAAATTAACGTTGACACCGATCACCAAAATGGATAATGACGCTGATCATCAAAATGAACGTTGACACTTATCATCAAAATGAAAGGTGACATTCATCATCAAAATAAACGGTGACACTGTTCATCAAAATGAACGGTGACATTGATCACCAAAATGATCGATGACACTGATCATCACAATGAATATTGACACTGATCATCAAAATGAACGGGGAGTCTGATCATCAAAATGAAAGTTGACACTGATCATCAAAGTAAACGGTGACACTGATCATCACAATGAACTTTGACACTGATCTTCGAAATGAGCGTTGACATTGATCATCAAAATAAGCGTTGACATCGATCATCTAAATGAACGTTCACACTGATCAGCAAAATGAAAGTTGACAATGATCATCAAAATAACTTTGACACTGACCATCAAAATGAACAGTGACACTGATCATCAAAATATACGGTGACATTGATCATCAACATGAACATTGACACCGATATTCAAAATGAACGCTAACATCGATCATCAAAATGAATGTTGCCACTGATAATCAAAATCATCGTTGATATTGATCATCACAATGAATATTGACACTGATCATCAAAATGAACGGTGACTCTGATCATCAAAATAAACGTTGACACTGATCATAAAAGTAAACGTTGACACTGATCATCTAAATGAACATTGGCATTGATCATCAAAATGAACGTTGACATTGAACATTGAAATAAACGTTGACACTGATCATCAAAATGAACGTTCACACTGATCGGCAAAATGAACGTTAAGACTGATCATCAAATTGAACGCTGACACTGAACGTCAAAATTAACGTTGACAATGATCATCAAAATAAACTTTGACACTGATCATCAAAATGAACGGTGACACTGACCATCAAAATGAACGGAGACATTGATCATCAAAATGAACGTTGACACAGATCATCAAAATGAACGTTGATACTGATCATCAAAATGAAGGTTGACACGAATAATATAAATGAACGGTGGTACTGATGATCATAATATACGTTGACAATGATCAACAGTATGAATGTTGACTCACATCATTAAAATGAATGTTGACACTCATCATCAAAATGAACGGTGACAATTATCCTCAAAATGAACGTTGTCAATGATGATCAAAATGAACGTTGACACTGATCATCAAAATGGATGTGACGCTGATCATCAAAATGAACGTTGACACTAATCATCAAAATGAAAGGTGACACTGATCATCAAAATGATCGATGGCATTGATCAACACAATGAATATTGACACATCATCAAAATGAACGGGGAGTCTTATCAAAATGAAAGTTGAAAATGATCAAGAAAGTAAACGTTGACACTGATCACTGATAATCAAAATGAAAATTGACACTGATCATCGAAATAAACGTTGACAGTGATCGTCAAAATAAACGTTGACACTGATCATCAAAATGAACGTTCACATTGATCAGCAAAAATGTACGTTGAGTCAAATTGAACGTTGACACTGAACATCAAAATGAGCGTTGACAATGATCATCAAAATAAACTTTGACATTGATCACGAAAATAAGGGGTGACACTGATTATCAAAATGAACGGTGACATTCATCATCAAAATGAACGTTGACACCGACATTCAAAATGAGCGGTGACACTGATCATCAAAATGAACGTTGACACCGATATTCAAAATGAACGGTGACATCGATAATCAAAGTCAACGTTGACGCTGATCATCAAAATGAACGCTGAAAGTGATAATCAAAATGAAGATTGACATTGGTTATCAAAATAAACGTTGACACTGATCATCAAAATGAAAGTTGACACTGATCATCGAAATGAACGTTGACAATGATCATCAAAATAAACTTTGACTCTGATCACGAAAATAAACGGTGACACTGATTATCAAAATGAACGGTGACATTGATCATCAAAATGAACATTGACACCGTTATTGAAAATGAACGGTAACATCGATCATCACAATGAATATGACACTGATCATCAAAATGAACGTTGACATTGATCATCAAAGTAAACGTTGACACTGATCATCTGAGTGAACATTAACACTGATCATTTGAGTGAACATTAACAATGATCATCAAAATGAACGTTGATATTGATCATCAAAGTAAACTTTGACACTGACCATCAAAATGAACGTTCACACTGATCATCAAAATGGACGTTGAGACTGATCATCAAACTGAACGTTGACAGTGAACATCAAAATGATCGTTGACAATGATCATCCAAATAAACTTTGACACTGATCATCAAAATGAACGATGACACTGATCATCAAAATGAACGGTGACACTGATCGTCAAAATGAACGTTGACACCGATATTCAAAATGAACGGTGACACTGATCATCAAAATGAACGTTGACATCAAAATAAATAGTGACATTGATTATCAAAATGAACGGTGACACTGATCCTCAAATTGATCAATGATGCTGATCATCAAAATGAACGTTCACACCGATCATCAAAATGATGTTTGACACTGATCATCAAAATGAACGGGTAAGTGATCCTTAAATTGGACTTTGACACTGATTATCAAAAGGAACGGTGACACTGACCATCTAAATGAACGGTGAGACGGATCATCAAAATGAACAATAACACTGATCGTCAAATTGATCGGTGACACTAATCATCAAAATGAACGTTGAAACTGATCCTCTAAATGAACCTTGACATTGATCATCAACATGAAAGTTGAAGTTGATTATGAAAATTAACAGTGATGCAGATCATCAAAATGAATATTGACATTGATCATCAAAATGAACAGGTGACACTGATCATAATATTCATCGTTGACACTGATCATCAAAATGAACGTTGACACTGATCATCAAAATGAGCTTGACACTGATTATCTAAAGGAATGGTGACACTGTCTATCAAAATGAACGATGACTGATTATCAAAATGAACGTTGACACTGATCATCAAAATGAACGTTCACACCGACCATCAAAATGAACGTTGACACTTATCATCAAAATGAACGGTGACACTGTTCATCAAAATGATTGTTGACACTGATCATGAAACTAATTGGTGACTCTAATCATACATATTAATCGGTGACACAGATCATGAAAATAATGGTTGACACTGATCATCAAAATGAACGTTCATACTTATCATCAAAATGAATGTTGCCACTGATCATCAAAACGAACACTGACGGTGATCATCAAAATAAATATAAACACAATTCATCGAAATGAACGGTGAAACTGATTATCAAATTGATCGTTGACATGAATCATCAATATGAACGGTGACACTAATCATCAAAATGAACGGTGAAACTGATCATCAAATTGATCGTTGACATGGATCATCAATATGAACGGTGACACTAATCATCAAAATGAACGTTGACAGTGATCATCAAAACGAACGGCGACACTGATCTTCAAAATGAACGTTGAAGCTGATCATCAAAATGAACGTTGAAACTAGTCATCAAAATGAACGATGACACTGATCATCAAAATGAATGTTGACACTAATCATGAAACTGATAGGTGACACTGATCATCAAATCGATCGGTGACACTGATGATGAAAATGATCGTTGACACTGATCATGAAGATGAAAGTTGACACTGGTCATCAAAATGAACGTTGACACTGATCATCAAAGTAAACGGTGACATTGATCATCAAATTGATCGGTGACAATGTTCATCTAAATGAACGTTGACACTGATCATCATATTGAAAATTGACACTGATAATCAAAATGAACGTTGACACTGATCATCCAAATGAACATTGAAACTGATCATCGAAATGAACTTCGACACTGATCATCAAAATAAACGGTGACACTGATCATCAATGAACGGTGACACTGATCATCCAAATGAATGGTAACTGATTACTTAGAATGAACTTTGAAAGTGATCATCAACATGAACGTTGACGCTGATCATCAAAATGAACGATGACACTGATCATCAAAATTAAGTTTGACACTGATCATCAAAATGAACGTTGACACTGATCATCAATATGAACGATGGCACAGTTCATCAAAATAAATGTTGATACTGATCATGAATATGAACGTTGACAATGATCACAATATTGATCCGTGACACTGATCATGAAAATGAACGTTGGCGTTCATCATCAAAATGAACGGTGATGCTGATCATGAAAATGAATATTGACACTGATCATCAAAATGAACGGTGACGCTGATCATCAAACTAAATATTGACACTGATCATTAAAATGAACAGTGAAACTGATCATCAAATATGTCTTTGACACTGATCATCAAAATGAACGTTAACACTAATCATCAAAATGAACGGTGACACTAATAATCAAAGTGAACATCGACACTGATCATCAAAATGAACGTTGACAATGATCATTAAAATGAACTGTGACACTGACCATCAAAATAAACGGTGACACTAATCATCAAAATGAACGTTGACACTCATCATCAAAATGAACGATGACACTGGTCATCAAAATGAATGTTGAAGCTGATCATCAAAATGATCGGTGTCACTGATCATCAACTCGATTGGTGACAATGACCATGAAAACGAACGTTGACACTGATCATCAAAATGAACGTTGCCAATGATCATCAAAATGAATTTTGAAACTGATCATCAAAAGGAACGTTGATACTTATCATCAAAATGAACGTTGACAATGATCATCAAAATAAACATCAAAACTGATCATCAAAATAAACGGTGACACTGATCATCAAATTGATCGCTGACACTGATTATCTAAATGAACGTTGACAATGATCATCGTAATGAAAGTTTACACTGATCATCAAAATAATAGGTTACACTGATCATCAAAATGAACGATGACATCGATGATCAAAATGAATGTTGATACTGATCATTAAGATGAATGTTGTCATTGATCATCAAAATGAACGTTGACGCTGATCATCAAAATGAACGCTGAAACTGATAATCAAAATGAAGATTGCCATTGGTTATCAAATTAAACGTTGACAGTGACCGTCAAAATGGATGTTGACACTAAACATCAAAATGAACGTTGACAATGATCATCAAAATAAACTTTGACACTGATCATGAAAATAAACGGTGACATGGATTGTCAAAATGAACAGTGACATTGATCATCAAAATGAACGTTGACACCGATATTCAAAATGAACGTTGACATCGATCATCACAATGAATATGACACTGATCATCAAAATGAACGTTGACACTGATCGTCAAAGTAAACGTTGACACTGATCATCTGAATAAACATTGACATTGATCATCAAAATAAGCGTTGATATTGATCAAGATAAACTTTGACAGTGATCGTCAAAATGAACGTTCACACTGATCAGCAAAATGGAAGTTGAGACTGATCATCAAACTGAACATCAAAATGACCGTTGACAATGATCATCAAAATAAACTTTGACACTGATCATCAAAATGAACGTTGACACCGATCATCAAAATGAACGGTGACACTGATCATCAAAATGAACGTTGACACCGATATTCAAAATGAACGGTGATATCGATTATCAAAATGAATATTGACACTGATCATCAAGATGAATGTTGTCATTGATCATCAAAATGAACGTTGACGCTGATCATCAAAATGAACGCTTAAACTGATAATCATAATGAAGATTGCCATTGGTTATCAAAATAAACGTTGACACTGATCATCAAAATAAACGGTGACACTGATCATCAAAATGACTTTTGACAAAGATCATCAAAGTGGACAGTGACACTGATTGTCATAATGGACGTTAAAACTGACCATTAAAATGAACAGTGACACTGATCATCAAAATGAACAGAGACATTTTTCACCAAAATGAACGGTGAAAATGATCATCAAAATGAACTTTGACACTGATCGTCAAAATGAACGATCACACTTATCAAAATAAACGTTGACACTGATCATCAAAGTGAACGTAAAGACTGATCATCAAAATGAACGGTGACACTGATCATCTTAATGAACTTTGACGCTGATAATCACAATGATCGGCGACACTAATCATCAAATGATTGTTCACACTAATCATCAAAATGAACGTTGACATTGATCATCGAAGTGAACGTTGGCACTAATCATCAAAATGATCGTAGACACTGATCATCCAGATGATCGTTTACAAAGATCATCTTAAAGAATGATGACACTGATCATCAAAATGAATATTGACACTGATCATCAAAATGAACGTTGTCATTGATCATATATATAAACCCGTGAACGCTGATCATCAAAATGAAAACATTGACACTGATCATCAAAATAAACGTTGACACTAATCATCAAAATGAACGGTGACACTGATCATCGAAATGAACGTTGACAAAGATCATCAAAATGAACCGTGACAATGATCATCAAGATGATGGGTGACACTGGTCGTCATAATGAACGTTGACACTGATCATCATAATGAAAATTGACACATCATCAAAATCAACGTTGAAACTGATCATGAAAATGAACGTTGACACTGATCATCAAAATGAACGTTGACACTAATTATCGAAGTGAACGGTGATTGATCATCAAATTGATCCGTGACACTGCTAATGTAGATGAACGTTGACATTCATCATCATAATGAGAGTTGACACTGATCATCAAAGTGAACGTTGACACTCATCATCAAAATGAACGATGACACTGATCATCAAAATGATCGGTGTCACTGATCATTAAAATGAACAATGCCACTGATCATCAAAATGAACGTTGAAATTGACCATCAAAATGAACGTTGATACTCATCATCAAAATGAACGTTGACAATGATCACCAGAATGAACTTCAAAACTGATCATCAAAATAAACGGTGACACTGATCATCAAATTGATCGCTGACAATGATCTAAATGAACGTTGACAATGATCATCGTAATGAAAGTTTACACTGATTATCAAAATAAACGGTTACACTGATCATCAAAATGAACGTTGACACTGATCATCAAAATGAACGGTGACACTTATCATCAAAATGAATGGTGACTCATATCATTTAAAATGAATTTTCAAACTGATCATCAACATGAACGTTAACACTGATTATCAAAATGAAAGATGACACTGATCATCAAAATGAAAGATGACGCTGATCATCAAAATGAACGTTGGCACTGATCATCGAATGAACGTTGACACTGATCATCAATATGAACGGTGACACTGCTCATCAAAATGAATGTTGACACTGATCATGAAAATGAACGGTGACAATGATCATCATGCTGATCGGTGGCACTGATCATGAAAATGAACGTTGATACCGATCATCAAAATGAACGCTCACAATGAACATCAAAGTGAACGTTGACACTTATCATCAAAATGAACGGTGACACTGATCATCAAAATGAATATTGACAATGATCATCAAAATGAAGAGTGAAACTAATCATCAAATTGATCTTAAAGATGCCTGTTGACACTGATCATCAAAATGAACGGCGACACTAATCACCAAAATGAACGTTGACACCGATATTGAAAATGAACGGTGACGTCGATCATCACAATGAATATGACACTGATCATCAAGATGAACGTTGACACTGATCATCAAAGTTAACGTTGACACTGATTATCAAAATGAACATTCACTTTGATCAGCAAAATGGACGTTGACACTGATCATCAAACTGAACGTTGACATTGAACATCAAAATGAATGTTGACAATGATCATCAAAATAAACTTTGACACTGATCATCAAAATGAACGATGACAATGATCATCAAATAGAACGGTGACACTGATCATCAAAATGAACGTTAACACCGACATTCAAAATGAACGATGACATCGATAATCAAAATGAATGTTGACACTAATCATCAAGATGAATGTTGTCGTTGATTATCAAAATAAACGTTGACGCTGATTATCAAAATGAACGCTGAAACTGATAATCAAAATGACGATTGTCATTGGTTATCAAGATGACGTTGACACTGATCATCAAAATTAATGTTGACACTGAACATCGAAATGACCGTTGACAATAATCATCAAAATAAACTTTGACACTGATCATAAAAATAAACGGTGACACTGATTATCAAAATGAACGGTGACATTGATCATCAAAATGAACGTTGACACCGATATTCAAAATGAACGGTGACATCGATCATCACAATGAATATGACACTGATCATCAAGATGAACGTTGACACTGATCATCAAAGTAAACGTTGACACTGATCATCTGAATGAACATTGACACAGATCATTAAAATGAACGTTGATATTGATCATCAAGATAAACTTGGACACTCATCATCAAAATGAACGTTCACACTGATCAGCAAAGTGGACGTTGAGACTGATCATCAAAATGAACGTTGACAGTGAACATCAAAATGAACGTTGTCAATGATCTTCAAAATAAACTTTGACACTGATCATCAAAATGAATGATGACACTGATCATCAAAATGAATGATGACACTGATCATCAAAATGAACGTTGACACCGATATTCAAAATGAACGGTAACATCGATGATCAAAATGAATGTTGACACTGATCATCAAGATGAATGTTGTCACTGATCATCAAAATGAACGTTGATGCTGATCATCAAAATGAACGCTGAAACTGATAATCAAAATGAAGATTGCCATTGGTTATCGAAATAAACGTTGACAGTGATCATCAAAATGAACGTTGACACTGATCATCAAAATGAATGGTGACTCTGACCACCAAAATGAACGGTGGCACTCATCATCAAAATGAACAGATCATCAAAATGAACGGTGACACTATTCATCAAAGTGAATGGTGACACTGATCATCATAATGAACTTTGAAACTGATCATCAAAATGAACGTTGACACCGATCATGAAATAAAACGTTGAACTGATCATCAAAATGAACGTTGACACTGATCATCAATATGAACTGTGACACTGTTCATCAAAATGAATGTTGACACTGAACATGAAAAATGTACGGTGACACTTACCATCATATTGATCGGTGACACTGATCATGAAAATGAACGTTGACACTGGTCATCAAAATGAACGATGACAATGATCATGAAAATGAATGTTGACACTGATCATAAAAATGAACGTTGACACTGATCATGAAAATGAACGTTGACACTGATCACCAAAACGAACGTTGACACTGATCATCAAAGTGAACGGTGACACTGATCATCAAATTGATCGGTGACATTGATCATCTAAATGAACGTTGACACTGATAATTCTGATGAAAGTTGACACTGATCATCAAAATGAACGTTGACGCTGATCATCAAAATGAAGGTTGAAACTGATCATCAAAATGAACTTCGACACTGATCATCAAAATAAACGGTGACACTGATCATCAAATTGAACGGTGAAACTGATCATCTAAATGAATGTTTAAACTGGTCATTATAATGAAAGTTTACACTGATCATCAAGATGAACATTCACACTGATCATTAGAATAAACGTTGACACTGATCATCAAAATGAACGTTGACACTGATCATCAAAATGAATGGTAACCCTTATCAAAATGAACGGTGACACTGATCATTAAAATGAACGTCGACATTGATTATGAAAATGAACGTCGACACTGATCATCAAAATGAATGGTGACACTGATAATTAAAATGAACTTTGAAACTGACCATGAAAATGAACGTTGACACATTGTATGAAGATGAACGTTGACACTGATCATCAAAATGAACGGTGACACTGATCATCCAAATGAATGGTAACTGATTATTTAGAATGAACTTTGAAAGTTATCATCAACATGAACGTTGACACTGATCATCAAAATGAACGATGACACTCATCATCAGTATGAACGGTGACACAGTTCATCAAAATAAATGTTGATACTGATCATGAATATGAACGTTGACAATGATCACAATGTTGATCCGTGACACTGATCATGAAAATGAACGTTGGCGTTGATCATCAAAATGAACGGTGATGCTGATCATCGAAATGAATATTGACACTGATCATCAAAATGAACGGTGACGCTGATCATCAAACTGAATATTGACACTGATCATTGAAATGAACAGTGAAACTGATCATCAAATATGTCTTTGACACTGATCATCAAAACGAACGTTAGCACTAATCATCAAAATGAACGTCGACACTAATCATGAAAATGAACGTTGACAATGACCATTAAAATGAATGTTGAAACTGATTATCAAAATAATCGGTGTCACTGATCATCAAATCGATTGGTGACACTGATCATGAAAACGAACGTTGACACTGATCATCAAAATGAACGTTGCCACTGATCATCAAAATGAACGTCGACACTGATCATGAAAATGAACGTTGACAATGATCATTAAAATGAATTGTGACACTGACCATCAAAATAAACGGTGACACTAATCATCAAAATGAACGTTGACACTCATCATCAAAATGAACGTTGACACTGATCATCAAAATGAATGTTGAAACTGATCATCAAAATGATCGGTGTCACTGATCATCAAATCTATTGGTGACACTGAAAACGAAAACGAACGTTGACAATGATCATCAAAATGAACGTTGAAACTGATCATCAAAATGAACGTGATACTTATCATCAAAATGAACGATGGCACTGATCATCAAAATTAACGGTGACACTAATCATGAAGTTGATCGGTTACACATCATCTAAATTAACGTTGATACTGATTGTCAAAATGAAATTGACATTGATAATCAAAATGAACGTTGACACTGATCATCAAAATGAACGTTGACACTGATCATCAAAATGAACCTTGACACATCATAAAATGAACGGTGACACTGATCATCAAAATGAACGTTGACACTGATCATCAGTATGAACGGTGACACTGATAATCAGAATGAACGTTGACACTGATCATGAAGATGAACGTTGACACTGATCATGAAAATGAACGTCGACACTGATCATGAAAATGAACGGTGACACTGATCATCAAAATGAACGTTGACACTGATCATCAAAATGAACGTTGACACTGACCATCGAAATGAACATTGACATTGATTATCAAAATGAACTGACACTGATCATCAAAATGAACCTTGGCACTGATTATCAATATGAATGGTGACACTTTTCATCAGAATGAACGTTGCCACTGATCATGAAAATCAACTTTGTCAGTGATCATCAAAATGAACGTTGACAGTGATCATGAAAATGAACGTTGACACTGATCATGAAAATGAACGTCGACACTGATCATGAAAATGAACGGTGACACTGATCATCAAAATGAACGTTGACACTGATCATCTAAATGAACGGTGACACTGATCATCAAAATGAACGTTGATACTGATCATCAAAATGAACGTCGACACTGATCATGAAAATGAACGGTGACACTGATCATCAAAATGAACGTTGACACTGATCATCTAAATGAACGGTGACACTGATCATCAAAATGAATGTTGATACTGATCATCAAAATGAACGTTGACACTGATCATGAAAATGAACGTTGACACTGATCATGAAAATGAACGTTGACACTCATCATCTAAATGAGCGGTGACACTGCTTTTCAACACCGAATCATGAAACTGATTAGCACTGTGATTGATGCACTGGTCAAAATTGTGAAGAATGTCAATGAATAATTCTGAGCCAGCAATCAAAATTGTGAATAGTGATACTGATCAATACTCTTAAAGGTAACACTGATCAAATCTTTAAACAATAACAATAACCAAAACTATAATCAATACTGTGAAGAATGACCTGATCAACACAACTCTGACTCTATCCAACATTGTGAATGATAACACTGATTAGTACTGTGAATGATGATACTGATCAGCACTGAACCATAAAAATGACAAAAATTATCAACTGTCAGTAACCAATAGAGTGTGCGATATCAAAGATAAACACTGCACTGTGAAAATGATAAACATTTTGAACGATAATGATTAATACTGTGAGTTCTTAAGGTGATTAGATGTGAACCATGAAAATAATCAATAGTGACACAAATCAATGCTGTCATCGATGATCTTGATCAACGGTGAATCATGAAAACTGACTAACACTGTAAATGGTGAGAGTAATCAATACTGTGAAAGAGCTCTGCATGACTCTCTTAATACCGCTACCCATCAACTATGGTGCTAGGCATATCCTCACTTTAACGTGAACTCTGACTATGCTTTGTAAGCATTCTTTTTACCGTGTTCATAGCACTATCGACCTAGCCATCATCAGTCGCTATGACCTGCTAGCTGACCCATGGGCCACCATCAGTGACTGTGACCTGCTGGCTGACTTGTAGGCCATTATCAGTCACTGTGACCTGCTGGCTGACCTGTGGGCAATCATCAGTCACTGTGACCTGCTGGCTGATCTGTGGGCTACTAACAGTCACTGTGACCTGCTAGCTGACCTGTAGGCCATAATCTGTCACTGTGCCCTGCTGGCTGACCTTTGGGTCATCATCAGTCACTGTCACCTGCTAGTTGACCTGTGGGCCGTCATCAATCACTCTACCCTGCTAGCTGACCTGTGTGTGTCATCATCAGTCACTGTACCCTGTTAGCTGACCTGTGGGCCATCATGAATCACTGTGCCCTGCTGGCTGACCTGTGGGCCGTCATCAGTCACTGTCACCTGCTAGCTGACCTGCGGGCCGTCATCAGTCACTCTACACTGCTAGCTGGCCTGTGCGTCATCATCAGTCACTCTACCCTGCTAGCAAACCTGTGGGACATTATTAGTTACACTACTCTGCTAGCTGACCTGTGGGTCATCATCAGTCACTGTGCTCTGCAAGCTGACCTCTGGGCAATCATCAGTCACTGTGCCCTGCTACCTGCCTGTGGTCCATCATCAATCACTGTGCCCAGCTGGCTGACATGCGGGCCATCATCAGTCACTGTGCCCTGCTCTCTGACCTGTAAGCAATCATCAGTCACTGTACCCAGCTAGCTGACCTCTGGGCAATCATCAGTCCCTGTGCCCTGCTGGCTGACCTGTGGGCCATCATTAGTCACTGTGACCTGCTAGTTGACCTGTGGTCCGTCATCATTCACTATGCCCTTGCTGCCTGACCTGCGGGCCATCATAAGTCACTCTACTTTGCTAGCTGACCTGTGTGTCATCATCAGTCACTGTACCTTGTTAGCTGACCTGTGGGCCATCATCAATCACTGTGCCCAGCTGGCTGACATGTGGGCCATCATCAATCACTGTGCCCTGCTACCTGCCTGTGGTCCATCATCAATCACTGTGCCCAGCTGGCTGACATGCGGGCCATCATCAATCACTGTGCCCTGCTGTCTGACCTGTGGGCCATCATCCGTCACTGTGACCTTTTAGCTGACCTGTGTGTCATCATCAGTCACTCTACCCTGCTAACTGACCTGTGGGAGATCATCAGTCGCTGTGACCTACTAGCTGACCTGTGGGCCATTATCAGTCACTGTGCCTTACTGGCTGACCTGATGACCATCATCATTCACTGTCCCCTGACGGCTGACATGTGGGCCAACGTCAGTCACTGTGCTCTGCAGGCTGACCTGTTGGCCAACTTCAGTCACTATGCCCTGATAGCTGATATATAGGCCAACATCAATCACTGTTCCCTGATGGCTGACATATGGTCCATCATCAGTCACTGTGGCCTGCTAGCTGACCTGTGGGCCATCATCAGTCACTGTGCCCTGCTGGCTGACATGTAGGCCATAATCAGTCACTGTGCAATGCTGACTGACCTGTGGGCCACCATCATCCAATGTGCCCTGCTAGCTGACCTGTGAGCCATTATCAATCACTCTGCCCTGCTAGCCGACCTCTGGGCCATCATCAGTCACTGTGTCCTACTAGCCGACCTATGGGCCATCATCAGTCACTGTGCCCTGCTAGTCGACTTGTGGGTCATCATCAGTCACTGTGCCCAGCTGGCTGACATGTGGGCCATAATCAGTCACTGTGCAGTGCTGGCTGACCTGTGGGCCACCATCATCCACTGAGCCCTACTAGCTGACCTGTGAGCCATCATCAATTACTCTGCCCTGCTAGCTGACCTCTATGCCATCATCAGTCACTTTGCCCTGCTAGCCGACCTGTGGGCCATCATCAGTCACTGTGACCTGCTAGCTGGCCTGTGGGCCATCATCATTCACTTTGCCCTGCTAGCCGACCTGTGGGCCATCATCAGTCACTGTGACCTGCTAGCTGGCCTGTGGGCCATCATCAGTCAATCTACCTTGCTAACTGACCTATGGGCCATCATGAGTCACTCTACCTTGCTAGCTGACTTCTGGGTCATCATCAGTCACTCAACCCTACTAGCTGACTTGTGCGCTAATATCAATCACTGACCTCTGGCTGACCTCTGGGCCATCATCAGTCACTGTGACCTGATAGATGACCTGTGGGCTATCATCAGTCACTGTGACCTGCTGGCTGACTTGCAGGCCATTATTAGTCACTGTGCCCTGCTGACATAACAACACTTGTCAGGCTTGTTAACAGATGTCAAGAATAATCAGGCATGGTACCATTTGTCAAGCATTGTCAAGCATGGTAACAGCTGTCAAACATAGTCAGGCAAGATAACAGTTGTCAAGCATTGTCAGGCTTGGTAACAGTTGTCAAACATTGTCAAGCATGGTAACAGTTGTCAAGCATAATCACGCATGGTAACAGTTGTCAGACATTGTCAAGTATGGTAACAGTTCTCAAGCGTGATCGGGCACGGTAACAGATGTCAAGCATGGAACAGTTGTCAAGCATTGTTAAGTATGGTAATAGTTATCAAGCATAGTAAGCCATGGTAACAGTTGTCAAGCATTGTCAGGCATAGTAAATGGTGTCAAGCATCGTAATAGCTGTCAAGCATTGTCAAGCATGGTAACAAATTTCAGGCATTGTCAAGCATGGTAACAGTTGTCGAGCATAGTCAGGCATGGTAATAGTTGTCAAGCATAGTCAGGTATGGTAAAAGTTATCAAGCATGGTCAGGCATGGGAACAACAGTCAAGCATAGTCAGGCATGGTAACAGTTGTCAAGCCTTGTTAGGCATGGTAACAGTTGTCAAGCATTGTCAAGGCTGGTAACAGTTGTCAAGCATTGTCAGGCATAGTAATAGTTGTGAAGCATTGTCAGGCATGGTAACAGTTATGAAGCATGGTAACCGTTGTCAAGCATTGTCAGGCATGGTAACAGTTGTGAAGCATAGTCTGGCATGGCAACAGTTGTTAAGGATGGTAACAGTTGTCAAGCATTGTCAAGCATGGTAACCATTGTCAAGGTTGTTAACTATTGTCAGCATGGTAACCATTGTCAATCATCGTCAAGCATGGTAACCATTGTGAAGCATGGTAATCATTGTCAAGCACGGTAACCATTGTCAAGCATTGTCAAGAATGATAATCATTGTCAAGCATGGTAACAGTTGTCAAGCATTGTCAAGCATGGTAACGTTTGTCAAAGATTGCCAAGCATTGTAACCATTGTCAAGCGTGGTAACAGTTGTCAAGCATTGTCAAGCACGACGACCATTGTCAAGCATTGTCAAGTATGGTAACCATTGTCAAGCATGGTAAGAGTCGTCAAGCACTGTCAAGCATGGTAACCTTTGTCAAGCATTGTCATCCATGCTAACCATTGTCAAGCATGGTTGCCATTGTCAAGCTTGGTAACAGTTGTAAAGCATTGTCAAGCCTGGTAACAGTTGTCAAGCATAGTCAAACATAGTAACAGTTGTCAGACATTGTCAAGCATGGTAACAGTTTTCAAGCATTGTCAGGCATTGTAAGAGTTGCCAAGCATGATAAGAGTTGCCAAGCATTGCCAAGCATGGTAACTGGTGTCAAGCATTGTAAGGTATGGGAACAGTCGTCAAGAATTATCAAACATTGTAACAATTGTCAAGCAGTGTCAAGCATGGTAACATTTACCAGACATTGTCAAGCATAGGCACAGTTGTCAAGCATTGTCAGGCATGGCAACAGTTGTCAAGCATAGTCAGGCATAGTAACAGCTGTCAAACATTTTAAGGCATGGTAACAGTTGTCAGGTATTTTCAAGCATGGTAACAGTTGTCAAGCATAGTCAGACATGGCAACACTTGTCAAGCATTTTCAGGTGTGGTAACAGTTGTCAAACACTGTCAAGCATGGTAACAGTTGTCAAGCATAGTCAAACATGCTAACAGTTGTAAGACATTGTCAAACATGGTAACATTTGTCAAGCATGATCAAGAATGGTAACAGTTGTCAAGCATGGTAACAGTTGTCAAACATTGTCAAGCATGGTAAAATTTGTCAAGCATTGTTAAGCATGGTAACAGTTATCAAGCATAGTAAGGCTTGGTAACAGTTGTCAAGTACTGTCAGGCATGGTAACAGTTGGCAAGCATGGTAATAGTTGTCAAGCATTGTCAGCATAGTGACCGTTGTTAAGCATTGTCAGGCATGGTAACTGGTGTCAAGCATCGTAATAGCTGTCAAGCATTGTCAAGCATGGTAACAGATTTCAGGTATTGTCAAACATGGTGACAGTTGTCGAGCATAGTCAGGCATGGTAATAGCTGTCAAGCATAGTCAGGTATAGTAACAGTTATCAAGCATGGTCAGGGATAGTAACAGTTACCAATTATAGTCAGGCATGGTAACAGTCGTCAAGCATTGTAAGGCATAGTACCAGTTGTCAAGTATTGTCAGGCAAGGTAACAGTTGTCAAGCATTGTCAAGCCTGGTAACAGTTGTCAAGCATGTTCAAGTATGGTAACATTTGTCAAGCATTGTCAAGGGTAGTAAAAGTTGTCAAGCATTGTCAGGCATGATGATAGTTGTCAAGCATTGACAGGCATGGTAACAGTTGTGAAGCATGGTAAAAGTTGTCAAGCATTGTCAGACATGGTAACAGTTGTGAAGCATAATCAGGCATGGCAACAGTTGTCAAGGATGGTAACTGTTGTCAAGCATGATAACCATTGTCAAGCAAGGTAACCATTGTCAAGCATTTTCAAGCATGGTAACCATTGTCAAGCATGGTAACAGTTGTCAAGCATTGTCAAGCATGGCAGCCATTGTCAAGTATTGTCAAGCATGGTAACCATCGTCAAGCATGGTAACAGTTGTCAAGCATTGTCAAGCATGGTAACCTTTGTCATGCATTGTCAACCATGCTAACCATTGTAAAGCATGGTAATAGTTGTCATGCATTGTCAGGCATGGTAACAGTTGTCAAACATTGTCAGGCATAGCAGCCATTGTCAAGGATGGTAACTATTGTCAGGCATGGTAACCATTGTCAAGCATGGTAACAGTTGTCAAGCATTGTCAACCATGGTAACCTTTGTCGTGCATTGTCAACCACGCTAACCATTGTAAAGCATGGTAACAGTTGTCAAGCATTGTCAAGTATAGTAACCATTGTCAAGGATGGTAAGTATTGTCAAACATGGTAACCATTGTCAAGCTTTGTAAAGCATGGTAACTATTGTCAAGCTAGTTAACCATTGTCAAACACGGTAACCATTGTTAAACATTGTTAATCATGATTACCGTTGTCAAGCATGGTAACGTTTGTCAAGAGTTATCAAGAATTTTCAACCATTGTCAAGCATGGTAACAGTTGTCAAGCATTGTCATGCATGGCAACCATTGCCAAGCATTGTCAGGCATGGTATTCATCGTCAGGCATGGTATTCATAGTCAAGCATTGTCAAGCATGGTAACAGTTGTCAACTTTGTCAAGCATGTTAGCCTTTGTCAAGCTTTCTCAAGCACGATAACCATTGTCAAGCATGGTAACAGTTGTCAAGCATTGTCAAGGCATGGTATCCTTTGTCAAGCATTGTCAAGCATGGTAACCATTGTCAAGCACGGTAACAATTGTCAAGCATTGTCAAGCATGGTAACACTTGTCAAGCATTGTCAAGCATGGTAACAGTTGTCAAGCATTGCCAAGCATGGTAAAGCTTATCAAGCATTGCCAAGCATGGTAACCATTGTTAAGCATGCTAACAGTTGTCAAGCATGTTAACTATTGTCATGGATGGAAACCATTGTTAGGCATGGTAAGTATTGTCAAATATGGTAATAGTTGTCAAGCATGGTAACCATTGTCAAGTATGGTAACCACAGTCAAACCTGGTAACCATTGTCAATCATGGTAAGGATTTTCTAGTATGGTAACCATTGTCAAGCTTGGTAACCATTGTCAAGTATAGTCAAGCATGGTAGCCATTGTCAGTCATGATAACCATTGTCAAGCGTGCTACCCACTGTCAAGCATGATAACCATTCTCAAGCATTTTCAAGCCTGGTAACCATTGTTAACCATGGTAACCATAATCAGGTACGGTAACCATTGTCAAGCATTGTAAACATTGTCAAGTATTGTCAAGCATGGCGACCATTGTCAAGCATTGTAAAAATTGTAAATTTTGTCAAGCATTTTCAAGCATGGCCATCATTATCAAGCATTGTAAATATTGTCAAGCATTTCCAAGCATGGCAACCATTTCCAAGCATTGTGCATTGTCAAGCATGGTAATCATTGTCAAGCATGGGAACAGTTGTCAAGCATTGTCAAACATGGCAACCATTGTCAAGCGTTGTCAAGCATGCTAACCACTGTCAACCATAGTAACCATTGTCAAGCATAGTAATCACTGGCAAGCTTGGTAACAGTTGTAAAGCATTGTCAAGCATGGTATCAGTTGTCAAGCATAACCAAGCATGGTAACAGTTGACAGACATTGTCAAGCATGGTAACAGTTTTACAGGCATTGTCAGGCATGGTAAGAGTTGTCAAGCATGGTGGCAGTTATCAAGCATTGTCAAGCATGGTGACAGTTATCAAGCATTGTCAAGCATGGTGACAGTTGTCAGGTATAGTCAAACAGTTTTCAGACTTTGTCAAGCATGGTAAAAGTTTTTATCATTGTCAGGCATGGTAAGAGTAGTCAAGCATGGTAACAGTTGTTAAGCATTGTCAAGCATGGTAACAGTTGTCAAGCATTGTAAGGCATGGTAACAGTTGTCAAACATTGTCAGGTATGGTAACAGTCGTCAATCATTTTCAAGCATGGTAATAGTTGTCAAGCATTGGCAAGCATGGTAACAGTTGTCAGACATTGTCAAGCATAGTTCCAGTTGTCAAGCATTGTCAGACATGACAACAATTGTCAGGCTTTTTAACAGATGTCAAGAATAATCAGGCATGGTACCATTTGTCAAGAATTGTCAAGCATGGTAACAGCTGTCAAACATAGGCAAGGTAACAGTTGTCAAGCAATGTCAGGCGTGGTAACAGTTGTCAAACATTGTCAAGCATGGTAACAGTTGTCAGGCATAATCACGCATGGTAACAGTTGTCAGACATTGTCAAGTATGGTAACAGTTCTCAAGCATGATCGGGCATGGTAACAGATGTCAAGCATGGAACAGTTGTCAAGCATTGTTAAGTATGGTAATAGTTATCAAGCATAGTAAGCCACGGTAACAGTTGTCAAGCATTGTCAGGCATGGTAACTGGTGTCAAGCATCGTAATAGCTGTCAAGCATTGTCAAGCATGGTGACAGATTTCAGGCATTGTCAAGCATGGTAACAGTTGTCGAGCATAGTCAGGCATGGTAATTGTTGTCAAGCATAGTCAGGTATGGTAAAAGTTATCAAGCATGGTCAGGCATGGGAACAACAGTCAAGCATAGTCAGGCATGGTAACAGTTGTCAAGCCTTGTGAGGCATGGTAACAGTTGTCAAGCATTGTCAAGCATGGTAACCATCGTCAAGCACGGTAACTATTGTCAAGCATGGTAACCATTCTCAAGCATTTTCAAGCATGGTAACAGTTGTCAAGCATTGTCAGGCATGGTAACCATTGTCAAGCATTATCATCCATGATAACCATTGTCAAGCATGATTACCATTGTTAAGCATGGTAACAGTTGTCAAGCATTGTCATGCATGGTAACAGTTGTCAAGCATTGTCAAGCGTGGTAACCTTTGTCAAGGATTGCCAAGCATTTTGCCCATTGTCAAGCATGGTAACAGTTGTCAAGCATTGTCAAGCATGGTAACCTGTGTCAAGCATTGTCAAGCATTGTAACCATTGTCAAGCATGGTAACAGTTGTCAAGCGTTGTCAAGCATGGTAATCATTGTCAAGCATGGTAACCATTTTCAAGCATGGTAACCATTGTCGAGCATGATAACAGTTGTCAAGCATGGTAACCATTGTCAAGCATGGTAACCATTGTCAAGCATGGTAACCTTTGTCAAGCATTGTCAAGCATGGTAACTATTGTCAATCATGGTAACCTTTGTCAAGCATGGTAACCATTGTCAAGCATGATAACAGTTGTCAAGCATGGTTACCATTGTCAAGCATGGCAACCATTTTCAAGCATGGTAACCATTGTCAAGCTTGATGACAGTTGTCAAGCATGGTGACAATTGTCAAGCATGGTAACCATTGTCAAGCATGATATCAGTTGTCAAGCATGATAACTATTGTCAAGCATGGTAATCATTGTCGAGCATGGTAACCATTATCAAGCATTGTCGAGCATGGTAGCCATTGTCGAGCATGGTAACCATTGCCAAGCAGTTCCGCCAGGACGTCCACACCCCTGGCAAACAGAGCCGCCTTCGGGGATTGGTACCCGCTTGTTAACCATGGGGCGACCGACAGCCAACCGCCACCCACAAGCACACAAAGGGGAAGGCACACTCACCAGCCCAAGGGCCGACACCAGATGGACACAGCGGGCTACTGATCTTAACCTGTGCTCTTGGACCACACCATGTTCCTCGCCAATTCAGAGTGGCGGATGTTACCTGCACGGTGTCTTTCCCTGTATAGATCCCGTAAGCCCCTAAGGACTTCCGTAGTACCGTAATAGCTGCACTTGTGTTTGTGTGCAGGTGAAAGAGCGAAGCTGACTCCAGAGACCTGTGCATCTATGACGTAGACCTCTGACCCTCTGGAGGCCACGATGGCCGGCTTCCAGAAGGACCCTGCAATAGGAATGCGAGGCTCACAAACCACCGCGTAGCCTTTTTGTCTCAACCGCCCGGCTAAAAAGGCAATGATGTTATCGTGCCTTTTCATGTGCCCCCCGTGGGTTCGTGGGCACATCTGAGATGTGCGTCAGCGTCTTGGGCTTGTGACATTTGCCAGAGGCCAGAGATCTCGGGTCGGCCTCTTTTAGCCATTGCGGGGGTAGCAAGAGAAGCAGATCGCACTTGGACTGCTCTAACGTAATCGCTACCTGAGAGGAGTCGGGACCCACTGGTAACCCATCTGCTGACTTGAGATACAGCAGCATAGGGCGCGAGACCCGATCTATCGCAGGTGCTAATTAGGTTAGAGCGCCATGCGCGCGATCTCTCGAATTTGTTTCCCACCTGTCGACCAGCAATGCATGCGGGACCCGACCACCCCTGTAGATTCCTAAGAATCACAGGTTCCCGAGCTACCGCCTGAATCACCGGGTCAGACGAGGTGAGTAATTTTTCGAGTCTTTGCTTATCGATCCTGACGGTTGAAACAGTCAGGGATTCCCAAGCCGCCATCCCCTGTTGCCGAGTGGAAGAATACACAGGGTGCATCATGGGGCAAGCGGAGCCAGCGACGAACCGCAACTCTCACCTGCCAATCCATGCGCGCTAACTGTGTCTTATATACTCCCCCCCCCCCCCCCCAACACCAGGCGATGCATCAGCTTGGGCACGAGAAAGTCAACGAGGATAGCAATCCTCTGCTGAGGTTTTAAAGGGACTCTTGTGGTGTTAGATAGCCCCTCCTCTAGCAAGGCGCCCCAACAAGAATACTGAGGCACTTGTAGTCGTCCTCAGCATCCATGGAGCCAATAGTGCGGCCCAAGACTGGGAATGTTCTGCTTTTATTAATATACCAAGTCTTGCTCTTGCCATCAATCTACATGCTGTGGGATCGACACTTTCCCGGGCTCACCTGAAGACCTCCTCCCGCGATTGTCTCCGCCGTGATGTCAATTGATTTCTGCAGACCGCCAGCCGTCTGGGCCACCAGAACCAAATCATCAGCAAAGGCAGGTACCGGCACTATCTGGTCGCCAAATTTCACTCCCATTCCCAGTTCCTTAACCTTTGCGACCCCTTCTTCGATCACAAGGTTAAAAAGAATTGGGGATAAGGGATCGCCCTGCTTGACCCCACGTGTCATATTGATAGATTCCGACATCCCACCGCTGCCTTCAATACGGGTGAAGGCTCGGTCGTACGTTAACATAATATATGCTCTGACGGGGGCAGGAATGCCCTTCCGCGACATGGCCCGCTCAATAGTGCTATAAAAACACTATCGAATGCTTTGGCCATGTCGAGGAATGCCATGTGCACAGCGTGGGACTGTGCCCGCGCACGACCGACGATCGCGTCCAAGATCGTGAGGTTCTCAAGTCATCCGTCCACAGGGACGAATGCCTTTTGAGTTCTATCGATCTGGACGAGGCTCGAGATGCGGCTGCTCAAGATTCTATGAAGCAGTCTGACTACGGCACATGAGATAGTGACTGGCCTGTCGTTTTTGGGCTGAGCGGGATTCGATGCCTTAGGTATCAGTACTGTCTTGTTCGCTTTGAAAGGTTCGGCCAACACAGAGGTGGCAATCCACAGATTGAACATCTTGCAGAGCACCTTCGGAGGGATAGACTTCAGGAGTCTAGTCTGCATTTCGTCGGGACCGGGGGCCGATGTTGTTGTGGCTTTGAGGTGGTATGCAACCTCTCCCACGGTCACTACCTCTGCTGTTTGTCCGCTTTCTTGGTCAAGATCAGTAATGGCACGTGTGTCTGGCTCCGATGACCGCGAGAAGAGAGCCTCCCAAAAGGGATAGAGGGTTTCAGGCCCAACTGACGCTGGCGGAACCTCTCATTCGCCTTTTAGTACCTGTCCAGCGGCCAGCGACTTATTCTTACCATAAAGCTGTTGTACTGTTTTGTACTGCTCCCTGCGCAGTCGGCTTCTACTCACAGGGACTTCCTCAGTCCGGCGAACACCGCCCGCATTCGTTGGTTGTCCTGTTTCGCCTTCACCCCGATTCGGGCGGTCATTGGTCGAGCCACAGGAACTTAACAGTTTTCTGGCGTGCTGTGGCCGCCGTGATGGCAGAGAGGTTGTCCCCTCGGCGCAAGCGTCCGAGGGCAATATTCAACACTTCCTCACCCCACACAGGATTGGTGGGGCCAGGCCCTAGCGTCTCAAGATAGGAGACAGTCTTCTCAACGAGAGAGACAACGGATTGAGAAGGTTGGGGCACCCGTGGAGCGCCAGGGACAAATAAAACCGTGGAGTCGGCACCATTACCAGGATCAGCGACCCGCCCCCCATCGAGAGCAGCTCCCTCTCCTAGATCAGCGAAACCTTCCTCACCGGAATTAGCACTGGCGCGCATTCTGTCGCGCGGTGCTCCTTCCCGGGTGCCGCTCCACGTGTTGCCTCTTACGTCGTTCGGGACACGTCTCCTATTTGGCACACTAAACGCGACCTGTCAACCTACATCGTCCTCGTAGTGAAGGTTAGCGTCCAGGATCAACTCTTAAAACACGGGCCTTATATGTACCTTTCCTTCGGAGGCCCTTGATAGCTTCTACCGACCAGCCTGGAGCAGTAGCCTGTAACCGCTGGTTCAGGCCCCGTCCATCTATTAGGGAGGGACCAGCTGCCATCTTCGCCTCTTCCCTAGCGAGGAGCTCGACTTCCTCGTCGGTCCATCTCGCCTTGGACACAATGTGCCGCGTCGCAATTTGGTGATGGTATAAGTTACCATGTTCCCGCCGTTCGTGGACCCTACGGCCCCGATAGCTGGCAAATGCGCCCCCACAGTGTGGGCAAGTGGGAGAGCAGTCATCAACAGCCTAGTCCCGCACACCCTAAGCCAACAAAGGGGAGATGACCTTTAACCTGCCCGGTGGCCGACACCAGATGGACAAGGCAGGCCCGATTGCTAACCTGTGCTCTTGGACCACATCCTGTAAAGGGAATGGGTCCAGGTTAGGGCTTTGACACTGCACACCTCAAGGTCCTGGTGTGTCAGCCCTAGCCCAATGAGAGCATTCGCGCTTTCTTGGCACCATGCACCACGCCAATTCACTGTGGCAGATGTTATGTGCACGGTGCCCTTTCCGGCAAGATCCCGTACGCTTTGTAGGACTTCCGGGGTGCCGTAGTAGCTGCACTTGATGTTGATGTGCAGCCGAAAGCGCGAAGTTGATTCCAGAGACCTGTGTATCTATTACCCAGGCCTCTGTACCTTTGGAAGCCACGATGTCCGGCTTCCTAAAGGACCCCACAACTGGAATGCGCGTCTCGCAGAACACCTCGTAACCCCTCTGCCTCAATCGTCCGGCCAAATAGGCGCTGATGTTATCGTGCCGTTTTACCCGCCCCCCATGGGTACGAGGGCACATCTGTGCGACGTGCCCAAGTGTCCCAGGTTTGTGACAGGTGTCACAGAGGCCGTTGATCTCGGGGCGGCCTCTGGACGCCTTGGCTGGGGTAGGTAGCGCGCCAATCCTGACTTGGACGGCCTTCACATAGTCAGAACCGGACAGGAATCGGTTTCCGCTATTAACCCATCTGCTAACCTGAGGCACGGCAGCAGACGGAGCGAGACCCGCTCCGTCAACGGTACTGACCAGATTGGCCCTCCATGCGTACAGGCGTTCAGGCTTATTACCCGCCTGCCGACCAGCAATGCATGCGGGTCCGGCCCAGCGCTGCAGCTTGCTCAACACTGCAGGCCCCCGGACAGCCGCATGAATCACCGGGTCGGTCGAGGTGAGTAATTTCTCGAACCGCGCTTGTTTATTTAGACGGACGGTCGAGACAAAGTCTGGTATACCCAGCCCACCATCTCCAGCTGCCGAGTGGAAGTATGCGCAGGGCACGTCATGGGCTAGGCGTAGCGAGCGGCGAACCGCCACTCGCACTTGCCTGTCCATGCGTGCTAGCTGCGTCTTATAGACTTCACCCAGCACCAGTCGATGCATGAGCTTGGGCACCAGATGTCACACGAGCATCGCAATCTGTTGTTGAGGTTTTAGAGGGGCTCTGGTGATATTAAGGGGCCCCTCTTCTAACAGGGTACCGTAGGACTTTCGCCGCCCCTCAGCTCCGACAAGAACGCCAAGGTACTTGTACTCGTCCTCAGCGCTCATGGAGCCGACAGCGCTGCCCAAGACTTGGAACGTCCTATTTTCATTGACATACCAAGTCTTGCGTTTGCCGTCAACCTCCATGCTGAGGGTACGACACTTTCCCGGATTTACGTGACGCCCACCCCCCGCGAGGGTCTCAGCCATCACGTTCATTGCCTGCTAGAGGCCAGTGGGCGTCTGCGCCACCAGAACCAAATCATCGGCAAACGCCAATGCTGCCACCCTTTGGTCACCCAATCTATCCCCTACACCAGTCTCTTTCACCCTTGCGATTCCCTCGTCAATCACAAGGTTGAAGAGAATTGGCGATAAGGGGTCACCCTGTTTGACCCCACGAGTCATATACACCTTCTCCGACATCTCGCCGCTGCCCTCGATGTGAGTGAAGGCTCGGTCATACGTCGACATGACATTTGCCCTGACTGGGGCTGGAATGCCCTTCCGTGACATGGCCTGCTCGATAGTGTTATGATTAACACTATCGAATGCTTTAGCCATGTCGAGGAATGCCAGGTGCAAACCGTGGGCGTGTGCCCGCGCACGATCGACGATCGTATCCAAGATCGCGGGGTTCTCAAGGCATCCGTCTATTGGGACGAATGCCTTTTGAGCTTCATCGATCTGGACGAGGCTCGAGATGCGGCTGCTCAAGATCTTATGGAGCAGACGGACTATGGCACAAGAGATGGTGATTGGCCTATAGTCTTTAGGTTCTGTTGGATTGGGTACCTTGGGTATCAGCACCGTACGGTTGGCCTTCAATGGCTCTGGTAGGGTGGACGTAGCCAACCACAGGTTGAACATTTTGGTCAGGATCCTCGGAGGAATGGACTTCAGCAACCGAGTCGACATCCCGTCAGGACCAGGGGCAGATGTTCGAGTGGCTTTGAGGTGGTGTGCTACCTCTCCTACGGTGACAACTCCTGCTAATTGTCCATATTCTTGGTCGCAATCGGTAATGGCACGTGTGTCCGGCTCAGACGGCCGAGAGAAGAGAGCCCCCCAAAAGGGATTGAGGCGTTCCGGCCCAACCGATGTTGGCGGTACCTCCCAGTCACCTTTCAAGACCTGTCCAGCGGCCAAAGACCTATTCTCTCGATAGAGTCTCTGTGCCCTTCCGGTATTGTTCCCTTCTAAGCCGGTTTCCACGCAAAGGAACCTCCTCCGCTTGGCGTACGCGGCCAGAATTCGCTGACTGCCTCAAACCACCTCCACCACGATTTTGACGTTCTTCGGGTGAGCAACAGGAGCTTGTCACATATGTGGCGTGCTCTGAGGCTCCCCTGATGGCGGCAAGGCTGTCACCCTGACGCAAATGGTCGAGGGCTGCATTTAGGATGTCCTCGCCCCACGATGGACTTATGGGGCCAAGTCCTAATGTGTCGAGATACGTGACAGTCTCCGCCACAAAGGAAGCAATTGTTTGGGATTGGGGGACCCGCGGGACGGCTGGGACACATAAAACCGTGGGAGGGATGGTCATCTCACCACTGGAATCCGCACCCGCGTACATCCCTGTACGCGGCGCTTCTTCCGATATGCCACCCCGCGTGTTGCTTAACCTTGTGGGTGGGACACGCCTCGTAGTCGGCACCCCATCCATCACCTCGCCTTCATCATCTTCCTGGAGAAGATTCAAGTTTGAGGTCAGTTCCTGAACCCTGGTCTTATATGACGCCTTGCGTCGGAGACCTTTGATCGCGTCAACCGTCCTAGAAGGAACAATTTCCCGCAACCGCTGGTTCAGCCCCTGTCCGGCAACTAGTGAGGGACCAGCTGCCATCCCGGCCTCAGCCCTGGCGAGAAGCTCCACCTCCTCGTCAGACCATCGAGCCTTAAACACAACATGCCTGGTTGCCAGCTCCTGGTGGAAGGAGTTGGCATGTGCCTGCCTTTCATGGACCCTACGGCCCCGAAAGCTAGCAAAGGTCTTCCCACAATGTGGGCAGGTGGGTGAACGGTCGTCGTCCGTTCTCACGTGACTGTAGCTGGTACCCGACATACCAACAGAGGCTGGCACGCTATTCTCTAAGGAATGGGTTATGCGTCACGGGTACCACGAGGCGAGAACCCGTGACAAGGGTGGACGCTCCGGCTCAAGTCGAACAGCACTACCGCCCGAAGGAAGCAGAGGACTGCAGTCAATTGATGGACACTGCCGCTGCGCTTCAGTCCTGGGGATTGCCCTTTGGTAGTTACCCTACTGTACCAGTAAACTAGCTGGACAACTTCCGACTCTCAGCTGTTGGTTGGACTATACTGGATATCCAATCAACGAAGCTAGGGCTTAAAGTGTGCAATCACTTGAGTTACTCGGCTTTTGTGCGTTATAAAAGCAGTGTTAATCCTTTTTGCAACTCAGTTGTACAGCTTCTCTACCGCCAGTTGTACAGCTTCTCTACCGTCAATTGTACAGCTCCTCTACCGTCAGTTGTATAGCTTCTTACCGCCAGTTGTACAGCTTCTCTACCGTCAGTTGTACAGCTTCTCTACCGTCAGTTGTACAGCTTCCCTATGGGTTCTCTTCATAGATTCCCAATTAGTTGATTGGGACGTGCAGGAAGGTCTAACTACATTCTAATATTTTGTGCTTCACTTTTGAGAGTTAAAATACTACACAAAAGGGGTGGATGTCGGTAAGCGACCTACTCTACATGTTGATAGTGAAAGAAGTGTTTAATTGAAGTAAGATCGTATGGACACAAGAAGAGGAAAATTCAGATCAGACTGCTGATAGCATAGGTAGAAGTAAGTTGAGAGGTGGCAGTAAGACGATGGTTCGATATACCTTACCGAACCTGAAGCACAATGACCTCCCAGCACCGCTCAACCTTCCAGTACGGCCTGTCGGTCGGGAGCAATGGGCAACCCTGCCAAGGCGTCCACCGCCCGCCCGACAACCCGCCCTCAGGAACTGGTACCTGCCCGGGAGCCACGGGAGAACAGCCTAATCCCGCACACCCTAAGCCAACAAGGGGGAGATGACCTTTAGCCTGCCCGGCGGCCGACACCAGATGTTCGAGGCAGGCCCGATTATTTACCCTGTGCTCTTGGACCACATTCGGTAGAGGGAATGCGTCCAGGTTAGGGCTTTGACACTGCACACCTCCAGGTCCCAGTGTGTCAGCCCTAGCCCAATGAGAGCACTCGCACTCTCTTGACACCATGCACCTCGCCAGTTGACAGTGGCTGATGTTAGGTGCACGGTGTCTTTGCCGGTTAGATCCCGTACGCCCTGTAGGACTTCCGGGGTGCCGTAGTAGCTGCACTTATGTTGATGTGCAGTTGAGAGTGCGAGGTGGACTCCAGAGACCTGGGTATCAATTATCCAGGCCTCTGTACCTTTGGAAGCCACGATGTCCGGCTTTCTAAAGACCCTGCAATAGGAATGCGAGGCTCGCAGACCACTTGGTACCCCCTCTGCCTCAGCCGTCCGGCCAAATAGGCACTGATATTGTCGTGCCTCCTGACACGACCCCCATGGGTACGAGGACACATCTGAGCGATGTGCCCAAGTGTCCCAGGTTTACGACAGGTGTCACAGAGGCCGTTGATCTCGGGCCGGCCTCTGGACGCCCTGGCTGGGGTCGGCAGTGCGCCTATCCTGACTTGGACAGCCTTCACATAGTCCGAACCGGACAGAAATCGGTTCCCGCTGGTGACCCATCTGCTAACTTGAGGCACGGCAGCAGATGGAGCGAGAGCCGCTCCGTCGACAGTACTGACTAAGTTGGACCTCCATGCGTGCAGGCGTTCGGTCTTGTTACCCGCCTGCCGACCAGCAATGCATGCGGGTCCGGCCCAGCGCTGCAGTTTGCTCATTACTGCAGGCTCCCGAACTGCCGCATGAATCACCGGGTCGGTCGAGGTGAGTAACTTCTCGAACCGCGCTTGTTTATTTAGACGGACGGTCGAGACAAAGTCCGGTATACCCAAGCCCCCATCTCCTGTTGCCGAGTGAAAGTAAGCGCAAGGCACGTCATGGGCTAGGCGTAGCCAGCGGCGAACCGCCATTCGCACCTGCCTGTCCATTCGTGCTAGTTGCGTCTTATAAACTTCACCTAGCACCAGTCGATGCATGAGCTTGGGCACCAAGTGTCCCACGAGCATCGCAATCCTTTGCTGAGGTTTTAGAGGGGCTCTGGTGATGTTTAGGAGCCCCTCTTCTAGCAGGGCGCCGTAGGACTTCCGCCGCCCCTTAGATCCGACTAGGACGCCAAGGTACTTGTACTCGTCCTCAGCGTTCATGGAACCGACAGCGCTGCCTAAGACTTGGAACGTCCTCTGTTCGTTGACGTACCAAGTCTTACGTTTGCCGTCGACCTCCATGCTGACGGTACGACACTTTCCCGGGTTAACATGAAGTCCACCCCCCGCAAGGGTCTCAGCCATAACATCAATTGCCTTCTGGAGGCCAGTGGGCGTCTGTGCTACCAGGACCAGATCATCGGCAAACGCCAATGCTGATACTCGTTGGTCACCCAAATTCACTCCCACGCCGGTCTCTTTCACCCTTGTGATTCCCTCGTCAATCACAAGGTTAAAAAGGATAGGCGATAGGGGGTCACCCTGTTTGACCCCACGAGTCATGTTCACCTTACCCGCCATCTCGTCGCTTCCTTCAATATGGGTGAAGGCCCGGTCGTACGACGACATGATATATGCCCTGACAGCGGCTGGGATGCCTTTCCGCGACATGGCCCGCTCGATAGTGCTATGGTTAACACTATCGAATGCTTTGGCCATGTCGAGGAATGCCAGGTGCACACCGTGGGCGTGTGCCCCCCGCGCACGACCGACGATCGCATCCAAGATCGTGAGGTTCTCAAGACATCCGTCTATAGGGACGAATGCCTTTTGAGCATCATCGATCTGGATGAGGCTCGAGATGCGGCTGCTGAGGATCTTATGCAGCAGACGGACTATGGCACAAGAGATGGTGATTGGCCGATAGTCCTTGGGCTCAGTGGGATTGGGTACTTTCGGTATCAGTACTGTGCGGTTGGCCTTCAGTGGCTCTGGTAGGGTGGACGTAGCCATCCATAGGTTGAATGTCTTGGCAAGAATCCTTGGGGGGATGGACTTCAGTAACCTTGTCGACATCCCGTCAGGCCCAGGGGCAGATGTACGAGTGGCTTTGAGGTGGTGTGCTACCTCGTCTACGGTGACAACCTCTGCTAGTTGTCCACACTCCGGGTCATAATCGGTAATGGTACGCGTGTCCGGCTCAGACGGCCGAGAGAAGAGAGCCTCCCAAAAGGGATTGAGGCGATCCGGCCCAACCGAAGTTGGCGGTACCTCCCAGTCACCTTTCAAGACCTGTCCAGCGGCTAAAGACCTATTCTCTCGATAGAGTCTTTGTACTTTCCGGTATTGTTCTCTTCTAAGCCGGTTTCCACGCAAAGGAACCTCCTCCGCTTGGCGTACACGGCCAGGATTCTCTCCCTGTCTCGAATTCCCTCCACCAAGATTTGGACGGTCGTCGGGCGAGCGGCAGGAGCTTACCACATGAGTGGCGTGCTCTGCGGCTCCCCTGATGGCGGCAAGGCTGTCACCTCGACGCAAATGGTCTATGACTTCATTTAGGATGTCCTCGCCCCACGATGGACTTGTGGGGCCAGGTCCTAAAGAGTCGAGATATGCGACAGTCTCCGCCACAAAGGAAGCAATTGTCTGGGGTTGTTGGGGAACCCGCGGGACAACGGGGACAGTTAAAACCGTGGGAGGGATGTACGTCTCACCACTGGAATCCGCTCCCACGGATATCCCTGTACGTGGGGCATCTTCCGAAGTGTTGCCCCGCGGTGTGCTTAACCCTGTGGCTGGGACACGCCTCATAGTCGGCTCCCCATCCATCACCTCGCCTTCGTCGTCTTCGTGCAGTGGAGCAGTATTAGAGATCAGTTCCTGAACCCTGGTCTTATATGACGCCTTGCGTCGGAGACCTTTGATCGCGTCAACCGTCCTAGAAGGAACAATTTCCCGCAACCGCTGGTTCAGCCCTTGTCCGGCAACTAGCGAGGGACCAGCTGCCATCCCGGCCTCAGCCCTGGCGAGGAGCTCCACCTCCTCGTCAGACCATCGAGCCTTGGACACAACATGCCTGGTCGCTAGCTCCTGATGGAAGGAGCTTGCATGTGCCTGCCTTTCGTGGACCCTACGGCCCCGAAAGCTGGCAAAGGTCTTCCCACAATGTGGGCAAGTGGGTGAACGGTCGTCGTCCGCTCCCACGTGGCTGAAGCTGGTACCCGACATACCAACAGAGGCTGGCACGCTATTCGCTAAGGAATGGGTTATGCGTGACGGGTACCACGAAGCGAAAACCCGTGACAAGGGTGGACGCTCCGGCTAAAGTCGCACAGTACTACTGCCCGAAGGAAGTAGAGGATTGCAGTCAGTAGGTGGACACTGCCGCTGTGCTTCAATCCTGGGATTGCCCTTTAGTAGTTGCCCTACTGAACCAGTAAACTAGCTGGACAACTTCCGACTCTCAGCTGTTGGTTGGGATGTACTGGATACCCAATCAACGAAGCTAGGGCTTAAAGTTTGCAATCACTTGAAATTACTCAGCTTTGGGGCGTTATAACAGCAGGTGATAATCAAGGTGCAACTCTAAGAGTCAGTTGTACAGCTTCTCTACCGTCAGTTGTACAGCTTCTCTACCGTCAGTTGTACAGCTTCTCTACCGTCAGTTGTACAGCTTCTCTATCTTTTTTTTTTTTTTTTAACATTTCCAATTAGTAATGTGCCGTGGAGGAAAGCCTGGCTACTACTACATCTGTGCTTTTCTAAAAAAGGTGGATGTCGGCAAGCGACCTAACTACGTGTTGATAGTGACAGAAGTTACTTAAGGAAAGAGTGTATGGACACTATAAGGGGAAGATTTTCAGATCAGAATGCTGATAGCATAGGCAGAAGTAAGTTAAGAGGTGGCAGCCAGATGATGGTTCGAATATACCTTACCGACTCAAACACAGCGACCTTCCAGCACCGCTCACCTTCCAGTGCGGCCTGTCGCACGGAAGCAATGGGCAACCCCGCCAAGGCATCCACCGTCCGTCCGACAACCTGACCATAGGAACTGGTACCTGCCCTTGGAGCCCCGGGAGAACAGCCTAATCCCGCACATCCCAAGCACACAAAGGGGGAGATGACCTTCACCTGCCCGACGGCCGACACCAGATGGACAACACAGGCAGACTCTGATTGTTAACCTGTGCTCTTAGACCACATCCTGTGAAGAGAGTGAGTCAGGTTAGGGCTTTGACGGTGCACACCTCAAGGTCCTGGTACGTCAGCCCAAATCCTGTGGGAGCACTCGCGCTTTCTTGGCACCATGCGCCACGCCAATCTAATGTGGCAGATGTTACATGCACTGTGCCTTTTCCGGTATATTCCCGTACGCCTTGCAAGACATCCGGGGTGCCGTAGTAGCTGCACTTATGCTGGTGTACAGCTGAAAGCGCGAAATGGACCCCAGAGACCTGAGTGTCTATTATGTAGGCTTCTGTACCTTTGGAAGCCACGATGTCCGGCTTCCGAAAGTACCCTACAATCGGAATGCGCGGCTCGCAGGACACCTCGTAACACCTCTGTCCTCAGTCGTCCGGCCAAATAGGCACTGATGTTGTCGTGCCTCTTTACCCTCCCGCCATGAGCACGAGGGCACATCTGTGCGATGTGCCCGAGCGTACCCGGCTTCTGACAGGTGTCACAGAGGCCGTTGATCTCGGGCCGGCCTCTGGAGGCCCTAGCAGGGGTGGGAAAAGCGCCTATCCTCACTTGGACGGCCTTCACATAGTCAGAACCGGACAGGAAACGGTTCCCGCTATTCACCCATCTGCTAACCTGAGGCATGGCAGCAGATGGAGCGAGACACGCACCGTCGACGGTGCTGACTAGGTTGGCCCTCCATGCGTGTTGGCGTTCGGTTTTATTACCCGCCTGCCGACCAGCAATGCACGCGGGTCCGGCCCAGCGCTGCAGCTTCCTCAACACTGCAGGCTCCCGGACAGCCGCCTGAATCACCGGGTCGGTCGAGGTGAGTAATTTTTCGAACCTGGCTTGTTTATTTAGTCGGACGGTTGAAACAAAGTCCGGTATACCCAGCCCACCATCTCCAGCTGTCGAGTGGAAGTATGCGCAAGGCACGTCATGGGCTAGGCGCAGCCAGCGGCGGACCGCCAGTGGCACCTGCCTGTCCATGCGTGCTACTTGTGTCTTATAAATTCCCCCAACACCAGTCGATGCATGAGCTTGGGCACTAGATGTCTCACAAGAAACGCAATCCGCTGTTGAGGCTTTAGAGGGGCTCTGGTGATGTTGTGGAGCCCCTGTTCTAGCAGGGCACCGTAGGACTTTCGCCGGCCTCCAGCTCCGTCAAGAATGCGGAGGTACTTATACTCGTCCTCAGCACTCATGGATCCGACAGCACTGCCCAAGACTTGGAACGTTCTATCTTTATTGACGTACCAAGTCTTGCGCTTGCCGTCGACCTCCATGCTGAGGGTACGTCATTTATCAGGGTTGACCTGAAGCCCATCCCCCGCGAGGGGTCTCGGCCACCACGTTCATTGCCTGTTGCAAGCCAGTGGGCGTCTGCGCTACCAGGACCAAATCATCGGCAAATGCCGGTGCTGAAACCTTCTGATCACCTAACCCAACCCCTACACCAGTCCCCTTCACCCTTGCGATTCCCTCGTCAATCACAAAGGTGAAGAGAATAGGTGATAGTGGGTCACTCTGCTTGACCCCACGAGTCATGTTTATCCTTCCCGACATCTCGTTGCTACCTTCGATGTGTGTGAAGGCTCGGTCATACGTCGACATGACATATGCCCTGAAGAGGGCTGGAATGCCCTTCCGCGACATGGCCCGCTCGATAGTGCTATGATTAACACTATCGAATGCTTTGGCCATGTCGAGGAATACCAGGTGCACACCGTGGGCGTGTGCCCGCGCACGACCGACGGTCGCATCCAAGATCGTGAGGTTCTCAAGGCATCCGTCCACAGGAGCGAATGTCTTTTGAGCTCCATCGATCTGGACGAGGCTCGAGATGCGACTGCTCAGTATTTTATGGAGCAGGCGGACTACGGCACAAGAGATGATGATTGGCCTGTAGTCCTTGGGTTCAGTTGGGTTAGGTACTCTAGGTATCAGCACCGTACGATTTGCCTTTATTGGTTCTGGCAATGCAGACATATCTAGCCACAGGTTAAACATTTAGGCAAGGATCCTCGGAGGAATGGACTTCAGCAACCGAGTCGACATCCCGTCAGGACCATGAGCAGATGTTCGAGTGGCTTTGAGGTGATGTGCTACCTCTCCTACGGTGACAACTTCTGTTATTTGTCCATGTTCTAAGTCGCAATCGGTAATGGCACGTTCGTCCGGCTCAGATGGTTGAGGCGTTCCGGCCCAACCGAAGTTGGCGGTACCTCCCAGTCACCTTTGAGAACCAGTCTAGCGGCCAAAGACCTATTCTCACGATAGAGTCTCTGTACCTTCCGGTACTGTTCCCATATAAGGCGGTTTCCACGCAAAGGAACCTCCTCAGCGCGGCGTACGCGGCCAGAGTTCGTCGACTGCCTCGATCTTCTCCACCACGATTCCGGTGGTCCTCGGGTGAACCACAGGAGCTCGTCATATGTATGGCGTGCTCTGCGGCTACCCTGATCGCGGCGAGGCTGTTACCCTGACGCAAGTGGTCTAGGGCAACATTTAGGATGTCCTTACCTCACGATGGAGTTGTGGGGTCAGGTCCTAATGTGTCGAGATATGTGACAGTCTCCGCTACAAAGGAAGCAATTGATTGGGATTGGGAAACTCGCGGAGCAGCTGGGACAGTTAAAATCGTGGGAGCCGTCCCCAGCAGGCCAGAGACGGTGGTAGTACCCTCACACTCAGCTCCTGCAGGACTCTCTCCACTGAATTCGGCATGCACGTGCATTCCTGCACGTGACGCTTCCTCCGAGGTGCCACTCCGCGTGTTGCTTCTCAATGTGGATGGGACATGCCTCCCACTCGATACACCATCCATCACCTCACCTTCACCAGTTTCCTGGAAGAGGTTGATGTTCGAGGTCAGTTCCTGAACCCTGGTCTTATACGACGCCTTGCGTCGGAGACCTTTGCTCGCTTCGACCGTCCTAGATGGAACAATCTCCAGCAACCGCTGGTTCAAGCCCTGCCCAGCAACTAGTGAGGGACCAGCTGCCATCCCGGCCTCAGCCCTGGCGAGGAGCTCCACCTCCTCGTCAGACTATCGAGCCTTGGATAGAACATGCCGTGTTGCCAACTCCTGTTGAAAGGAGTTGGCATGTGCCTGCCTTTCGTGGACCCTACAGCCCCGAAAGCTGGCAAAGGTCTTCCCACAATGTGGGAAAGTGGGTGACCGGTCGTCGGCCATTCCCTCGTGACTGTAGCTGGTACCCGACATACCAACAGAGGCTGGCACGCTATTTCGAGGAATGGGTTATGCGTGACGGGTACCACGAAGCGAAAACCCGTGACAAGGGTGGACGCTCCGGCTTTGGTCGCACACTGCTGCCGCTCGAAGGAAGCAGAGGACTGCAGTCAGTAGGTGGACACTGCCGCTGTGCTTCAGTCCTGGGATTGCCCTTTAGTAGTTGCCCTGCTATACCATAAACGTAGCTGAACAACTTCCGACTCTCAGCTGTTGGTTGATATGTACTGGATAATCAACCAACGAAGCTATGGCTTTAAGTACGCAATCACTCGAGTTACTCGGCTTTGAGGCCTTATAAAAGCGAGCGATAATCCTTTGCGACTCTAAGAGCTTCCCTACCGTCAGTTGTACAGCTTCCCTACCGTCAGTTGTACAACTTCTCTACCGTCAGTTGTACAGCTTCCCTAACGTCAGTTGTACAGCTTCTCTACCGTCAGTTGTACAGTTTCTCTACCGTCAGTTGTACAGCTTCTCTACCGTCAGTTGTACAGCTTCCCTAACGTCACTTGTACAGCTTCTCTACCGTCAGTTGTACAGCTTCTCTACCGTCAGTTGTACAGCTTCTCTACCGTCAGTTGTACAGCTTCCCTAACGTCAGTTGTACAGCTTCCCTACCGTCAGTTGTACAGCTTCTCTACCGTCAGTTGTACAGATTCCCTACCGTCAGTTGTACAACTTCTCTACCGTCAGTTGTACAGCTTCCCTAACGTCAGTTGTACAGCTTCTCTACCGTCAGTTGTACAGCTTCTCTACCGTCAGTTGTACAGCTTCCCTACCGTCAGTTGTACAGCTTCTCTACCGGCAGTTGTACAGCTTCTCTACCGTCAGTTTCACAGTCTCTCTATTTCGTTCTTATAATTGCTAGTCACTGGGCATTTGCACTACTGGCTACCCCGGTGTTAGTTGGTTTAGGTGCGTGTGTAGATATTGAAATAAGAGTTGGTTTTTCGAAAATGTGTTTGAGAGTAAGAGGAAGGTACTAGGTCAGAATGATGATAACATAGTTATCAGAAAGGTTGAGTTGGGCGGACAGAATATGGTTCGAACACTCACCTCACTTATCCTTGTACACCGTGGCAGTCGCCAACGCAATTGCCGTCCAATTGCAGGTGCAGCGGGCAGTTCCGCCAGGACGTCCACACCCCCGACAAACAGAGCCGCCTTCGGGTATTGGTACCCGCTTGTTGACCATGGGGCGACCGACAGCCAACCGCCACCCACAAGCACACAAAGGGGGAGGCACACTCACCAACCCAAGGGCCGACACCAGATGGACACAGCGGGCTACTGATCTTAACCTGTGCTCTTGGACCACACCATGTTCCTCGCCAATTCAGAGTGGCGGATGTTACCTGCACGGTGTCTTTCCCTGTTTAGATCCCATACGCCCCTAAGGACTTCCTTTTTGTCTCAACTGCCCGGTTTGAAAGGCATTGGTGTTGTCATACCTTTTAATGCGACCCCCATGGGTACGTGAGCACATCTGAGATGTGCGCCAACGTCCCGGACTTGTGACATGTGTCACAGAGGCCAGAGATCTCGGGTCGGCCTCTTTTAGCCCTTGCGGGGGTAGAGAGTGTCGCAGATCGCACTTGGACTGTTCTAATATAATCGCTGCCCGAGAGGAGTCGGGACCCGCTGGTAACTCATCTGCTGACTTGAGGCACAGCAGCAGAGGGAGCGAGACCCAATCCATCGCAGGTGCTAACTAGGCTAGAGCGCCATACGTGCAATCTTTCGATTTTATGCCCCACCTGCCGACCAGCAATGCATGCGGGACCCGACCACCTCTGCAAATTCCTAAGAATCGCAGGTTCCCGAGCCACCGCCTGAATCATTGGGTCAGACAAGGTGAGCAATTTTCGAACCTTCTCTGCTTATTTATCCTGACTGTTGAGACAAAATCGGGTATTCCCAAGCCGTCGTCCCCTGCCGCTGAGTGGAAGAATACACAGGGCGCGTCATGGGGCAAGCGGAGCCAGCGGCGAACCGCAACTCTCACCTACCTATCCATGCGCGCTAACTGTGTCTTATATACTTACCCCAACAACAGGCGATGCATCAGCTTGGGTACGAGAAAGTCAGCAAGGATAGCAATACTCTGCTGAGGTTTCAGAGGGGCTCTGGTGATGTTAGATGGCCCCTCCTCTAGCAGGGCGCCGTAGGATTTTCGCCTACCTCCTGCCCAACATGAATACCGAGTCGTCCTCAGCGTCCATGGAGCCGATAGCGCTGCCCAAGACTTGGAATGTCCTGTTCTTATTGACATAGCAAGTCTTGTGTTTGTCATCGGTCTCTATGCTGAGGGACCGACACTTTCCCGGGTTCACTTGAAGACCACTCCCCGTGAGTGTCTCCGCCATGACGTTAATGTCCTTGTGCAGACCACCCGCCGTCTGCGCCACCACAACCAAGTCATCAGCGAAGGCAGGTACCGGCACCTTCTGGTCTCCAGATCTCATCCCCACACCCAATACCTTAACCCTTGTGATCCCTTCATCGATCACAAGGTTAAAAAAGAACTGGGGATAGGGGATCGCCCTGTTTGACACCACGTGTCATTTCAATTTCATCCGACATCCCGCCTCTGCCTTCAATGTGTGTGAAGACTCGGTCGTAATTCAGCATGATACATTCCCTGACGAGGATAGGAATGCCCTTCCGCGATATGGCCTGCTCGATAGTGCTATGATTAAGACTATCGAATGCTTTAGCCATGTCAAGAAATGCCAGATGCACACCGTGGGCGTGTGCCCGCGCACGACCGACGATCGCATCCAAGATCGTGAGGTTCTCAAGGCATCCGTCCACAGGGACGAATGTCTTTAGATCTTCATCGATCTGGACGAGGCTCGAGATGCGGCGGCTCAAGATCTTATGGAGCAGACAGACTACAGCGCACGAGTTGGTGATTGGTCTGTAGCCCTTAGGCTGTGTGGGATTTGGTACCTTTGGCATCAGTCCCGTCTTTTTATCCTTGACTGGTTCAGGCAGCGCAGAGGTCGTGATCCACAGATTGAACATCTTGCAGAGCACCCGCGGAGGAAGAGACTTCAAGTGCCTAGTCTGCATTCCGTCGGGACTGGGGGCCGATGTTTTGGTGGCTTTGAGGTGGTGTGCTACCTCTCCCACGGTCAGAACCTCTGCTAGTGATTCACTTAATTGGTCAAAATCGGTGATGGCACGTCTGTCCGGTTCGGATGGTCGCGAGAACAGAGCTTCCCAAAAGGGGCAGAGGGTTTCTGGCCCAACTGTCGTTGGTGGTACTTCCCACTCGCCTTTTAGTACCTGTCCAGCGGCCTGCGAGTTACTCGTCCGATAAAGCCACTGTATCTTTTTATACTGTTCCCTACACAGCCGATTTCCGCGCACAGGGACCTCGTCAGTACAGCGACCATTGCCCGCGTTCGTTTGGTTGTCCTGCTCCACCCGCACCACGATTCTGGCGATCTGAAGGAGAGCCACAGGAACTTATCCATTTTCTGGCGTGTTCTGTGGCCCACTACCGTCAGTTGTACAGCTTTTCTACCGTCAGTTTTAAAGCATCCCTACCATTAGTAGAACAGCAGCCGACCGTCATTTATATTGTTTTCCTAAAGCTTCTCTAGATTTCTTCATCGATTCCTAATTTTGGTTGGTGGTGCTGGAAACGCTAAACTACAGTGCAAGGTAACAAGAGGGAGCAAAACACAAAGTTTGGATAGTGAAAGAAGCTGTTAATTGCAAGGTTGATGTGTATAGATACACCAAGAGGAAGATAGCAGACCAGTAGATCAGACATTGCCGGCCTGACGAACGGGAGTAGCAGACTTGCCCAGCCGAGACGTCCACTCTCTCGCCACGTCAAACCACCACTAGTATGAAAGCTCTATCCCTCTGAGAGCATTCGCACTCTCTTGACACTATGCTCCTCGCCAGTTACAATGGTGGATGTCACTCGCATGGTGTCATTGGCGGTAAGATCCCGTACGGCCTGAAGGACTTCCAGGGTGCCGTAATAGCTGCGCCTGTGCTAAGGTGCAGCCGAGAGCGCTAAGCGAACTCCAGAGACTTGTGTATCAATGATACAAGCCTCTGAACCTCTGGAAGCCACCATGTCCGGCTTCCTAAAGAACCCCGTAATAGGGATATGAGGCTCGCACACCACCTCGCAACCCTTCTGTCTCAACTGGCCAGCCAAATAGGCACTGGTGTTGTCGTGGCGCTTTACTCTCCCCCTGTGGGTACGTGGGCATATCTGAGAGATATGCACAAGCGTACCAGGCTTCTGACATGTGTTCTCGAGCCGGCCTCTGGTACCTTGGCGGCGGTAGGTAAAGCACCAATCCTCACTTGGACGGCTTTCACATAATCACTACCAGTGAGGAACCGGTTCCCACTGTTAACCCACCTGCTAACCTGAGGTACGGCAGCAGATGGAGCGAGACCCTGTCCATCAATGATACTGATTAGTTTGGCCTCCATGCGTGATGGCGTTCGACCTTATTGCTTGTCTCCCGACCAGCAATGCATGATGCAGGGCCTGACCAACTCTGCAGCTTCCTCATGACCGCAGGTTCCCGGACCGCCGCCTGAATCACAGGGTCAGACGAAGTAATTCCTCGAACCTGGCTTATTTATTCAGCCGAACGGTCGAGAGAAAATCAGGTATTCCAAGCCCACAATCCCCTGCCGCCGAGTGGAACTATTCGCAGGGCGCGTCATGGGGCAGACGGAGCCAGCGGCAAACCGCAGCTCTCACCTGCCTCTTCATACGTGCTAACTGCGTCTTATATACTTCCCTTAGCACCAGGCGATGCATGAGCTTGAGTACTAGGTAGACCAGGAGGATCGTAACCCTCTGACGAGGTTTTAGAGGGGCCCTGGTGATGTTAAGGAGCCCCTCTTCTAGCAGGGCGCCGTAGGACTTTCACCTGCCTCCTGCTCCAACGAGAACGCTAAGGTACTTGTAATCGTCCTCAGCGTTCATGGAGACAGAACGTCCTGTTTTTATTGGGTACCAAGTATTGCGTTTGCCGTCGACCTCCATGCTGAGGGACCGACACTTTCCCGGGTTCACCCGAAGGCCATCCCCCCGCGAGAGTCTTTGACATAATGTCTATGGCCTTCTGTAGATCACTCGTCGTCTTCGCAACTAGAACTAGGTCATCGGCGACTGCTAGCACTGACACTTTCCGGCCATCAAATCCAACTCTCACTCCCGATTCCTTAACCCTTGTAACTCATTCATCAGTTACAAGATTAAAGAGAATGGGCGATAAGGGGTCACCCTCCTTCACCCCACGTGTCATTTAAATTTCATCCGACATCTCGCCGCTGCCTTCAGTACGGGTGAAGGCTCGGTCGTAAGTCAACATAATATATGCTCTGACGAGGGCAGAAATGCCCTTTCGCTACACGGCCCGCTCGATAGTGCTATGATTAACACTATCGAATGCTTTGGCCATGTCGAGGAATGCCAGGTGCACAACGTGGGCGTGTGCCCGCGCACGACCGACGATCGCGTCCAGGATCGTGAAGTTCTCAAGGCATCCGTCCACAGGAACGAATGTCTTTTGAGCTCCATCGATCTGGACGAGGCTCGGGATGCGACTGCTCAAGATCTTATGAAGCAGACTGACTACAGCGCACGAGATGGTGATCGGTCTGTAGCCCTTGGATTCAATTGAATTCAGCACCTTTGGTATCAGCACTGCTCTATTTGCATTGAATTGCTCAGGCGACGTAAATGTGGCTAGCCACAGGCTGTACATCTTGCAGAGTACCCTCGGAGGAATGGACTTCAAGAGACGCGTCTGCATTCCGTCTGGGACAGGGAACCGATGGTTTTGAGGTGGTGTGTTACCTCTCCCATGGGTAAAATCTCTGCTGTTTGTTCACGTGTTGTATTCAGTAATGACACGTCTGTCCGGCTCAGATTGTCGAGAGAAAAGAGCTTCCAAAAATGGGTAGAAGGTTCCCGGCCCAACCGTAGTTGGCGGCACCTCCCAGTCACCTTTCAGAACGTGTCCAGCGGCCAGTGACTTATTCTTCTTGTAAAGCCGCTGTACTTTACGATTCCCACGCAAAGGAGCCTCGTCAGTCCGGCGTTCGCTGCCAGGATTCGTTGGCTGTCTTGTTTAGCCCTCACCACGATCTTAGTGGTCTGAGGGTGAGCCACAGGAGCTTATCAGTTGCTTGGCGTGCTCTAAGGCGATCCTGGTGACGGAGAGGCTGTCCCCTTGGCGCAAATGGCTCAGGGTGACATTCAAGACCTCCTCGCCCCACGATGGACTTGTGGGGCGAGGTCCGAGCGTGTCGAGATAAGCGACAGTCTCCTCAACGAAGGAAGCAACGGACTGGGATTGGGGAACCCGCGGAGCGTCTGGAACAGATAAAACCGTGGGCTCGGCTCCACCACCAGGAGCGGTAGGCCCCACCACGCCTCCCGTACCTGCGAAACTTTCACTACCGGAGTTAGCACGCAAGCGCCTTTCCTGGCGTGGTGCCTCCTCCAAGGTGCAGCTCCGCGTGTTACTTCCTGTAGTTGCCGGGACACGTCTCTCATCCGACACACTACCAGTCACCTCACCTTCAGGGGTCTCTTGGTGAAGGATGACGTTCAGGATCAGCTCTTGAACCCGGGTCTTATACGAAGCCTTTCTTGGAAGGCCCTTGATCGCTTCGACCGTCCTGCAAGAAACACTAGCCTGCAACCGCTGGTTCGGGCCCAGGCCAGCAACTAGCGAAGGACCAGCTGCCGTCTTCGCCTCTGCCCTCGCGAGGAGCTCCACTTCCTCGTCGGACCATCTTGCCTTAGAAAAGACGTGTCGTGTCGCCAACTCCTGGTGGAACGAGCTTGGATGTGCCCGCCACTCGTGGACCCTACGGCCCTGATAGCTGGCGAAGGTGAGCCCATAAAGTGGGCAAGTGGGAGAACGGTCATCAGCCGCTCCCACTTGGCTTTTGTTGGCACCAGACATACCAACAGTGGCTGGCGCGCTGTTCCCGAGGGATTTGTTTGCGCGTCACGCAGGTCACGGAACGATAATCCGTGACAAGGGTGGACGTTGGACCGCAATCAGGTGATGGAGGCTGCCACTAAGCTTCAATCCTGAGACCTTCCCTTGGTAGTTGTCCGACTGCACCAGCAAGCGAAGCTGGACAACTTCCGACTCTCAGCTGTTCAGTGATTTATGCCGGATCACCGGAGCTGGCCTTCACGTCGCACTCACTCAGGTTACTCAGCTGATGCTTTATGAGAGCGATGGTCTTTTGCGATTCCAAAGCGAGTTGTACATCTTCCCTACCGTCAGTTGTACATCTTCCCTACCGTCAGTTGTACAGCTTCTCTACCGTCAGTTGTACAGCTTCCCTACCGTCAGTTGTACAGCTTCCCTACCGTCAGTTGTACAGCTTCTCTACCGTCAGTTGTACAGCTTCTCTACCGTCAGTTGTACAGCTTCTCTACCGTCAGTTGTACAGCTTTTCTACCGTCAGTTGTACGGCTTCTCTACCGTCAGTTGTACAGCTTCCCTACCATCAGTTGTACAGCTTCTCTACCGTCAGTTGTACAGCTTCTCTACCGTCAGCTGTACAGCTTCCTTCCCGTCAGTTGTACAGCTTCCCTACCATCAATTGTACAGCTTCTCTACCGTCAGTTGTACAGCTTCTCTACCGTCAGTTGTACAGCTTCTCTACCGTCAGTTGTACAGCTTCTCTACCGTCAGTTGTACAGCTTCTCTACCGTCAGTTGTACAGCTTCTCTACCGTCAGTTGTACAGCTTCTCTACCGTCAGTTGTACAGCTTCTCTACCGTCAGTTGTACAGCTTCTCTACCGTCAGTTGTACAGCTTCTCTACCGTCAGTTGTACAGCTTCTCTACCGTCAGTTGTACAGCTTCTCTACCGTCAGTTGTACAGCTTTCTACTGTCAGTTATACAGCTACCGTCAGTTGTACAGCTTCTCTACCGTCAGTTGTACAGCTTCTCTACCGTCAGTTGTACAGCTTCTCTACCGTCAGTTGTACAGCTTCTCTACCGTCAGTTGTACAGCTTCTCTACCGTCAGTTGTACAGCTTCTCTACCGTCAGTTGTACAGCTTCTCTACTGTCAGTTGTACAGCTTCTCTACCGTCAGTTGTACAGCTTCTCTACCGTCAGTTTTACAGCTTCTCTACCGTCAGTTGTACAGCTTCTCTACCGTCAGTTGTACAACTTCTCTACCGTCAGTTGTACAGCTTCTCTACCGTCAGTTGTACAGCTTCTCTACCGTCAGTTTTACAGCTTCTCTACCGTCAGTTGTACAGCTTCTCTACCGTCAGTTGTACAGCTTCTCTACCGTCAGTTTTACAACTTCTCTACCGTCAGTTGTACAGCTTCTCTACCGTCAGTTGTACAGCTTCTCTACCGTCAGTTGTACAGCTTCTCTACCGTCAGTTGTACAGCTTCTCTACCGTCAGTTGTACAGCTTCTCTACTGTCAGTTGTACAGCTTCTCTACCGTCAGTTGTACAGCTTCTCTACCGTCAGTTTTACAGCTTCTCTACCGTCAGTTGTACAGCTTCTCTACCGTCAGTTGTACAGCTTCTCTACCGTCAGTTGTACAGCTTTTCTACCGTCAGTTGTACAGCTTCTCTACCATCAGTTGTACAGCTTCTCTACTGTCAGTTGTACAGCTTCTCTACCGTCAGTTGTACAGCTTCTCTACCGTCAGTTGTACAGCTTCTCTACCGTCAGTTGTACAGCTTCTCTACCGTCAGTTTTACAGCTTCTCTACCGTCAGTTTTACAGCTTCTCTACCGTCAGTTGTACAGCTTTTCTACTGTCAGTTATACAGCTACCGTCAGTTTTACAGCTTCTCTACCGTCAGTTGTACAGCTTCTCTACCGTCAGTTGTACAGCTTCTCTACCGTCAGTTGTACAGCTTCTCTATCGTCAGTTTTACAACTTCTCTACCGTCAGTTGTACAGCTTCTCTACCGTCAGTTGTACAGCTTCTCTACCGTCAGTTGTACAGCTTTTCTACTGTCAGTTATACAGCTACCGTCAGTTTTACAGCTTCTCTACCGTCAGTTGTACAGCTTCTCTACCGTCAGTTTTACAGCTTCTCTACCGTCAGTTGTACAGCTTCTCTACCGTCAGTTGTACAGCTTCCTTACTGTCACTTTCACTTGGACTTGACATATTTGAGGGAGTTCCTTAATCCCCAGCCTCCATGACCAGCCTCTTGTGTCGCAAGTGTATGTGTGTGTGTGTATGTGTGTGTGTGTGTGTGTGTGGTGTGTGCTTGTGTGTGTGTGTGTGTGTGTGTGTGTGTGTGTGTTTATGTGTGTGTGTATGTGTGTGTGTGTGTGTGTGTGTATGTGTGTTTATGTGTGTGTGTGTGGTGTGTGTGTGTGTGTGTGTGTGTGTGTATGCGTGTGTGTGTGTGTGTGTGTGTGTGTGTGTGTGTTTATGTGTGTGTGTATGTGTGTGTGTGTGTGTGTGTGTGTGTGTGTGTGTGTGTGTGTGTGTGTGTGTGGTGTGTGTGTGTGGTGTGTGTGTGTGTGTGTGTGTGTGTGTGTGTGTGTGGGGGGTCGCTGAATAAGTATGTATGAACAAACTCTGGCCAAGATGGCCACCTACTCTCTCTCACCTTGTGATCGTCTGCTCCCTCCTCGCTGACCGCGCCCGACTCAGGGTCGCCCCTGGCATACTTGTGGTGAGAGTCAGACGATAGCCGTACCCTACCCCGTGTACCGTACCTCACCAATCACAGTACCCTAGCTTCACTACCCACTGTACCGTGGCCTCACTACCCACTGTACCGTGGCCTCACTACCCACTGTGCTGTGGCCTCACTACCCACTGTACCCTGGACTCATTACCCACAGTACCTTGGCCTCACTACCTAGTGTACCGTAGCCTCACTATCACTGTACCGTGGCCTCACTACCCACTGTACCGTGGCCTCACTATCACTGTACCGTGGCCTCACTACCCAATGCACTGTGGCCTCACTACCCACTGTACTGTGGCCTCACTACCCACTCTACCCTGGACTCATTACCCACAGTACCTTGGCCTCACTACCCAGTGTACCGTAGCCTCACTATCACTGTACCGTGGCCTCACTACCCACTGTACCGTGGCCTCACTACCCGCCGTACCGTGGCCTCACTACCCACGGTACCGTGGCCTCACTATCACTGTACCGTGGCCTCACTACCCACTGTACCGTGGCCTCACTATCACTGTACCGTGGCCTCACTACCCTCTGTACCATGGCCTCACTACCCACTGTACCGTGGCCTTACTACCCACTGTACCGTGGCCTCACTACCCACTGTACCGTGGCCTCACTACCCACTGTACCGTGGCCTCACTACCCACAGTACCGTGGCCTCACTATCACTGTACCGTGGCTTCACTACCCACTATACTGTGGCCTCACTACCCACTGTACTGTGGCCTCACTACCCACTGTACCCTGGACTCATTACCCACAGTACCTTGGCCTCACTACCTAGTGTACCGTAGTCTCACTATCACTGTACCGTGGCCTCACTACCCACTGTACCGTGGCCGCACTACCCACTGTACCGTGGCCTCACTACCCACAGTACCGTGGCCTCACTACCCAGTGTACCGTAGCCTCACTATCACTGTACCGTGGACTCACTACCTACTGTACCGTCCCTCAATGCCCACTGTACCGTGGCCTCACTACCCACAGTACCGTGGCCTCACTACCCACTGTACCGTAGCCTCACTATCACTGTACCGTGGACTCACTACCTACTGTACCGTCCCTCAATGCCCACTGTACCGTGGCCTCACTACCCACAGTACCGTGGCCTCACTACCCACTGTACCGTAGCCTCACGACAACTGTACCGTGGCCTCAAAACCCACTGTACCGTCGCCTCGCTACCCACAGTACCATGGCCTCACTACCCACTGTACCGTAGCCTCACTATCACTGTTCCGTGGCCTCACTATCACTGTACCGTGACCTCATTACCCACTGTACCGTGGCCTCACTACCCACAGTACCTTTGCTTAACTACCCACTGTACCGTTGCTTAACTACCCACTGTACCGTGGCCTCAATACCCACTTTACCATAGCCTCACTATCACCGTACAGTGGCCTCACTACCCACTGTACTGTAGCCTCACTATCACTGTACCGTGGCCTCACTACCCACTATACTGTGGCTTCACTAACCATAGTACTGTGGCCTTACTACCCACTGTACAGTGGCCTTACTACCCACAGTACCGTGGCCTCACTATCCACAGGACCGTGGCCTCACTACCCATTGTACCGTGACCTAACTACCCATAGTACCGTGACCTCACTTTCCACAGTACCGTGGACTCACTACCCACAGTACCGTGGTCTTACTACCCACTGTACTGTGGCCTCACTACCCACTGTACTGTGGCCTCACTACCCACAGTACTGTGGCCTCCCTACCCACTGTACCGTGGCCTCACTATCCAGAGTACCGTGGCCTCACTACCCACTGTACCGTGGCCTCACTACCCACTGTGCCGTGGCCTCACTACCCGCAGTACCGTGGCCTCACTACCCACTGTACCGTGGCCTTACTACCCACAGTACCGTGGTCTCACTACCCACAGTACCGTAGCCTCACTACCCACAGTACCGTGGCCTCACTACTCACTGTACCGTAGCCTCACTACTCACTGTACCGTGGCCTCACTACTCACTGTACCGTGGCCTCACTACCCACTGTACCGTGGCCTCCCTACCCACAAAACCGTGGCCTCACTACCCACAGTACCGTGGCCTCACTACCCACAGTACCGTGGCCTCACTACCCACTGCACCGTGGCCTCATACCCACTGTACCGTGGCCTCACTACCCACTGTACCGTGGCCTCACTACCAATAGTACCGTGGCTTCACTGCTCACTGTACCGTAGCCTCACTACTCACTGTACCATGGCCTCACTACTCACTGTACCGTGGCCTCGCTACCCACTGCACCGTGACCTCACTACCCACAGTACCGTGGCCTCACTACCCACTCTACCGCGGCCTCACTACCCAGTGTACCGTAGCCTCACTACCCACAGTACCGTGGCCTCACTACCCACAGTACCATGGCCTCACTACCCACTGTACCCTGTCCTCACTACCCATTGTACCGTGGCCTCACTACCCACAGTACCGTGGCCTCACTACCCAGAGTACCGTGGCCTCATTACCCACAGTAGCGTGGCCTCACTACCCAGTGTACCGTGGCCTCACTACCCACTGTACCGTGGCCTCACTACCCGCTGTACAGTGGCCTCACTACCCACAGTACCGTGGCCTCACTACCCACAGTACCGTGGCCTCACTACCCACTGTACCGTGGCCTCATCACACACTGTACCGTGGCCTCACTACCCACTGTACCGTGGCCTCACTACCCACTGTACCATGGCCTCACTACCCACTGTACCGTGGCCTCACTGCCCACCGTGGCCTCACTATCCGCTGTACCGTGGCTCACTACCCACTGTCCGCGGCCTCACTACCCACTGTACCGTGGCCTCACTACCCAAGTACCGTGGGCTCATTACCCACAGTACCGTGGCCTTAGTACCCACTGTACCGTGGCCTCACTACCCACTCTACCGTGGCCTCACTACCCACGTGTACCGTGGCCTCACTACCCACAGTACCGTGGCCTCACTACCCACTGTACCGTGGCCTCACTACCCACAGTACCGTGGCCTCACTACCCACTGTACCGTGGCCTCACTACCCACAGTACCGTGGCCTCACTACCCACAGTACCGTGGCCTCACTACCCACTGTACATGGCCTCACTACCCACAGTACCGTGGCCTCACTACCCACTGTACAGTGGCCTCACTACCCACAGTACCGTGGCCTCACTACCCACTGTACAGTGGCCTCACTACCCAGCAGTACCGTGGCCTCACTACCCACAGTAACGTGGCCTCACTACCCACTGTACCGTGGCCTCACTACCCACAGTAACGTGGCCTCACTACCCACTGTACCGTGGCCTCATTACCCACAGTACCGTGGCCTCACTACCCACTGTACCGTGGCCTCACTACCCACTGTACCGTAGCCTCACTACCCACTGTACCGTGGCCTCACTATCCACAGTGGCCTTACTACCCACCGTACCGTGTCCTCACTACCCACTGTCCTGTGGCCTCACTACCCACTGTACCGTGGCCTCACTACCCACTGTACCGTGGCCTCACTACCCACTGTACCGTGGCCTCACTACCCACTGTACCGTGGCCTCACTACCCACTGTACCGTGGCCTCACTACCCACTGTACCGTGGCCTCACTACCCACTGTACCGTGGCCTCACTACCCACTGTACCGTGGCCTCACTACCCACTGTACCGTGGCCTCACTACCCACTGTACCGTGGCCTCACTACCCACTGTACCGTGGCCTCACTACCCACTGTACCGTGGCCTCACTACCCACTGTACCGTGGCCTCACTACCCACTGTACCGTGGCCTCACTACCCACTGTACCGTGGCCTCACTACCCACTGTACCGTGGCCTCACTACCCACTGTACCGTGGCCTCACTACCCACAGTACCGTGGCCTCACTACCCACTGTACCGTGGCCTCACTACCCACAGTACCGTGGCCTCACTACCCACTGTACCGTGGCCTCACTACCCACTGTACCGTGGCCTCACTACCCACTGGACCGTGGTCTCACTACCCACTGTACCGTGGCCTCACTACCCACAGTACCGTGGCCTCACTACTCACTGTACCGTGGCCTCACTACCCAGTGTACCATGGCCTCATTACCCAGTGTACCGTGGCCTCACTACCCAAAGTACCGTGGCCTCACTACCCACTGTACCGTGGCCTCACTACCCAGTGCACCGTGGCCTCACTACCCAGTGTACCGTGGCATCACTACCCACAGTACCCGTGGCCTCACTACCCACAGTACCGTGGCCTCATTACCCACAGTAACGTGGCCTCACTACCCAGTGTACCGTGGCCTCACTACCCACTGTACCGTGGCCTCACTACCCGCTGTACAGTGGCCTCACTACCCACAGTACCGTGGCCTCACTACCCACAGTACCGTGGCCTTACTACCCACTGTACCGTGGCCTCATCACACACTGTACCGTGGCCTCACTACCCACTGTACCGTGGCCTCACTACCCACTGTACCATGGCCACACTACCCACTGTACCGTGGCCTCACTGCCCACCGTGGCCTCACTATCCGCTGTACCGTGGCCTCACTACCCACTGTCCTGCGGCCTCACTACCCACTGTACCGTGGCCTCACTACCCAGAGTACCGTGGGCTCATTACCCACAGTACCGTGGCCTCATTACCCACTGTACCGTGGCCTCACTACCCACTGTACCGTGGTCTCACTACCCACTGTACCGTGGCCTCACTACCCACTGTACCGTGGCCTCACTACCCACTGTACCGTAGCCTCACTACCCACTGTACCGTGGTCTCACTACCCATTGTACCGTGGCCTCACTACCCAGTGTACCGTGGCCTCACTACCCACAGTACCGTGGCCTCACTACCCACAGTACCGTGGCCTCACTACCCTCAGTACCGTGGCCTCACTACCCACTGTACCGTGGCCTCACTACCCACTGTACCAAGGCCTCAATAACCAATGTACCGTGGCCTCACTACCCGCAGTACCGTAGCCTCATTACCCACAGTAAAGTGGCCTCACTACCCAGTGTGCCGTGGCCTCACTACCCACTGTACCGTGGCCTCATCACCCACTCTACCGTGGCCTCACTACCCACTGTACCGTGGCCTCACTACCCACTGTACCATGGCCTCACTACCCACTGTACCATGGCCTCACTACCCACTGTACCGTGGCCTCACTGCCCACCGTGGCCTCACTACCCGCTGTACCGTGGCCTCACTACCCACTGTCCTGCGGCCTCACTACCCACTGTACCGTGGCCTCACTACCCACAGTACCGTGGCCTCAGTACCCACAGTACCGTGGCCTCATTACCCACTGTACCGTGGCCTCACTACCCACTGTACCGTGGTCTCACTACCCACTGTACCGTGGCCTCACTACCCACTGTACCGTGGCCTCACTACCCACTGTACCGTAGCCTCACCACCCACTGTACCGTGGTCTCACTACCCACTGTACCGTGGCATCACTACTCACTGTATCGTGGCCTCACTACCCAGTATACCGTGGCCTCACTACCCACTGTACCGTGGCCTCACTACCCGCATTACCGTGGCCTAATTACCCACAGTAAAGTGGCCTCACTACCCAGTGTACCGTGGCCTCACTACCCACAGTAGCGTGGCCTCACTACCCAGTGTACCGTGGCCTCACTACCCACTGTACCGTGGCCTCACTACCCAGTATACCGTGGCCTCACTACCCACTGTACCGTGGCCTCACTACCCGCAGTACCGTAGCCTCATTACCCACAGTAAAGTGGCCTCACTACCCAATGTACCGTGGCCTCACTACCCACAGTACCGTGGCCTCACTACCCAGTATACCGTGGCCTCACTACCCACTGTACCGTGGCTTCACTACCCACTGTACCGTGGCCTCACTACCCACAGTATCGTGGCCTCACTACCCACAGTGCCGTGGCCTCACTACCCACTGTACCGTGGCCTCATCACCCACTGTACCGTGGCCTCACTACCCACTGTACCGTGGCCTCATCACCCACTGTACCATGGCCTCACTACCCACTGTACCGTAGCCTCACTGCCCACCGTGGCCTCACTACCCGTTGTACCGTGGCCTCACTACCCACAGTACAGTGGCCTCATTACCCACAGTACCGTGGCCTCATTGCCCACTGTACCGTGGCCTCACTACCCACTGTACCGTAGCCTCACTACCCACTGTACCGTGGTCTCACTACCCACTGTACCGTGGCCTCACTACTCACTGTACCGTGGCCTCACTACCCAGTATACCATGGCCTTACTACAAACTGTACCGCGGCCTCACTACCCGCAGTACCGTGGCCTCATTACCCACAGTAAAGTGGCCTCACTACCCAGTGTACCGTGGCCTCACTACCCACTGTACCGTGGCCTCACTACCCACTGTACCGTGGCCTCACTACCCACAGTACCGTGGCCTCACTACCCACAGTACCGTGGCCTCACTACCCACTGTACCGTAGCCTTACTACCCACTGTACCAAGGCCTCATTAACCAATGTACCGTGGCCTCACTACTCGCAGTACCGTAGCCTCATTGCCCACAGTAAAGTGGCCTCACTACCCAGTGTGCCGTGGCCTCACTACTCACAGTACCGTGGCTTCACTACCCACTGTACCGTGGCCTCATCACCCAGAGTACCGTGGCCTCACTACCCACTGTACCGTGGCCTCACTACCCACTGTACCATGGCCTCACTACCCACTGTACCGTGGCCTCACTGCCCACCGTGGCCTCACTACCCGCTGTATCGTGGCCTCACTACCCACTGTCCTGTGGCCTCACTACCCACTGTACCGTAGCCTCACTACCCACAGTACCGTGGCCTCATTACCCATAGTACCGTGGCTTCATTACCCACTGTAACGTGGCCTCACTACCCACTGTACCGTGGTCTCACTACCGACTGTACTGTGGCCTCACTACTCAGTGTACCGTGGCCTCACTACCCAGTGTACCATGGCCTCACTACCCAGTGTACCGTGGCCTCACTACCCACTCTGCCGTGGCCTTATTACCCACAGTAAAGTGGCCTCACTACCCAGTGTACCGTGGCCTCACTAACCACTGTACCGTGGCCTCACTACCCACTGTACCGTGGCCTCACTACCCACAGTACCGTGGCCTCACTACCCACAGTACCGTGGCCTCACTACCCACTGTCCTGTGGCCTCACTACCCACTGTACCAAGGCCTCATTAACCAATGTACCGTGGCCCCACTACCCACTGAACCGTGGCCTCATTACCCATTGTACCGTGGCCTCACTACCCACTGTACCGTGGCCTAATTACCCACTGCACCGTGGCCTCACTACCCACAGTACCGTGGCCTCACTACTCACTGTACCGTGGCCTCACTACCCAGTGTACCATGGCCTCACTACCCAGTGTACCGTGGCCTCACTACCCGCAGTACCATAGCCTCATTACCCACAGTAAAGTGGCCTCACTACCCAGTGTACCGTGGCCTCACTACCCACAGTAGCGTGGCCTCACTACCCAGTGTACTGTGGCCTCATTACCCACAGTACCGTGGCCTCACTACGCGCTGCACCGTAGCCTCACTACCCAGTGTACAGTGGCCTCACTACCCACCGTGGCCTCACTACTCACAGTACCGTGGCCTCACTACCCACAGTACCGTGGGCTCATTACCCATTGTACCGTGGCCTCACTACCCACAGTACCGTGGCCTCACTACCTAGTGTACCGTGGCCTCACTACCCGCAGTACCGTAGCCTCATTACCCACAGTAAAGTGGCCTTACTACCCACTGTACCGTGGCCTCACTACCCACAGTACCATGGCCTCACTACCCACTGTACCGTGGCCTCATTACCCACAGTACCGTGGCCTCACTACCCACTGTACCGTGGCCTCACTACCCACTGTACCATGGCCTCACTACCCACTGTACCGTGGCCTCACTGCCCACCGTGGCCTCACTACCCGCTGTACCGCGGCCTCACTACCCACTGTCCTTTGGCCTCACTACCCAGTGTACCGTGGCCTCACTACCCACAGTACCGTGGCCTCATTACCCACTGTACCGTTGCTTAAGTACCCACTGTACCGTGGCCTCACTACCCACTGTACCGTGGTCTCACTACCCACTGTACCGTGGCCTCACTACCCACTCTACCGTGGCCTCACTACCCATTGTACCGTGGCCTCACTACCCACAGTACCGTCACCTCAATACCCAGTGTACCGTGGCCTCACTACCCACAGTACCGTGGCCTCACTACCCACAGTGCCGTGGCCTCACTACCCACTGTACCGTGTCCTCACTACCCACAGTACCGTGGCCTCACTGCCCAGTGTACAGTGACCTCACTACCCACAGTGGCCTCACTACCCACAGTACCGTGGCCTCACTACCCACAGTACCGTGGGCTCATTACCCACAGTACCGTGGCCTCACTACCCACTGTACCGTGGCCTCATCACCCACTGTACCGTGGCCTCACTACCCACTGTACCGTGGCCTCACTACCCACTGTACCATGGCCTCACTACCCACTGTACCGTAGCTTCACTGCCCACTGTGGCCTCACTACCCGCTGTACCGTGGCCTCACTACCCACTGTCCTGCGGCCTCACTACCCACTGTACCGTGGCCTCACTACCCACAGTACCGTGGCCTCATTACCCACAGTACCGTGGCCTCATTACCCACTGTACCGTGGCCTCACTACCCACTGTACCGTAGCCTCACTACCCACTGTACCGTGGTCTCACTACCCACTGTACCGTGGCCTCACTACTCACTGTACCGTGGCCTCACTACCCAGTATACCATGGCCTTACTACCCACTGTACCGCGGCCTCACTACCCGCAGTACCGTGGCCTCATTACCCACAGTAAAGTGGCCTCACTACCCAGTGTACCGTGGCCTCACTACCCAGTGTACCGTGGCCTCACTACCCACTGTACCGTGGCCTCACTACCCACTGTACCGTGGCCTCACTACCCACAGTACCGTGGCCTCACTACCCACAGTACCGTGGCCTCACTACCCACTGTACCGTAGCCTTACTACCCACTGTACCAAGGCCTCATTAACCAATGTACCGTGGCCTCACTACTCGCAGTACCGTAGCCTCATTACCCACAGTAAAGTGGCCTCACTACCCAGTGTGCCGTGGCCTCACTACCCACAGTACCGTGGCTTCACTACCCACTGTACCGTGGCCTCATCACCCACAGTACCGTGGCCTCACTACCCACTGTACCGTGGCCTCACTACCCACTGTACCGTAGCCTCACTACCCACTGTACCGTGGCCTCACTGCCCACCGTGGCCTCACTACCCGCTGTATCGTGGCCTCACTACCCACTGTCCTGTGGCCTCACTACCCACTGTACCGTAGCCTCACTACCCACAGTACCGTGGCCTCATTACCCACAGTACCGTGGCCTCATTACCCACTGTACCGTGGCCTCACTACCCACTGTACCGTGGTCTCACTACCCACTGTACTGTGGCCTCACTACTCACTGTACCGTGGCCTCACTACCCAGTGTACCATGGCCTCACTACCCAGTGTACCGTGGCCTCACTACCCACTCTGCCGTGGCCTTATTACCCACAGTAAAGTGGTCTCACTACCCAGTGTACCGTGGCCTCACTACCCACTGTACCGTGGCCTCACTACCCACTGTACCGTGGCCTCACTACCCACTGTACCGTGGCCTCACTACCCACTGTACCGTGGCTTCACTACCCACAGTACCGTGGCCTCACTACCCACAGTACCGTGGCCTCACTACCCACTGTCCTGTGGCCTCACTACCCACTGTACCAAGGCCTCATTAACCAATGTACCGTGGCCCCACTACCCACTGAACCGTGGCCTCATTACCCACTGTACCGTGGCCTCACTACCCACTGTACCGTGGCCTAATTACCCACTGCACCGTGGCCTCACTACCCACAGTACCGTGGCCTCACTACTCACTGTACCGTGGCCTCACTACCCAGTGTACCATGGCCTCACTACCCAGTGTACCGTGGCCTCACTACCCGCAGTACCGTAGCCTCATTACCCACAGTAAAGTGGCCTCACTACCCAGTGTACCGTGGCCTCACTACCCACAGTAGCGTGGCCTCACTACCCAGTGTACTGTGGCCTCATTACCCACAGTACCGTGGCCTCACTACGCGCTGCACCGTAGCCTCACTACCCAGTGTACAGTGGCCTCACTACCCACCGTGGCCTCACTACCCACAGTACCGTGGCCTCACTACCCACAGTACCGTGGGCTCATTACCCACTGTACCGTGGCCTCACTACCCACAGTACCGTGGCCTCACTACCTAGTGTACCGTGGCCTCACTACCCGCAGTACCGTAGCCTCATTACCCACAGTAAAGTGGCCTTACTACCCACTGTACCGTGGCCTCACTACCCACAGTACCATGGCCTCACTACCCACTGTACCGTGGCCTCATTACCCACAGTACCGTGGCCTCACTACCCACTGTACCGTGGCCTCACTACCCACTGTACCATGGCCTCACTACCCACTGTACCGTGGCCTCACTGCCCACCGTGGCCTCACTACCCGCTGTAACGTGGCCTCACTACCCACTGTCCTTTGGCCTCACTACCCAGTGTACCGTGGCCTCACTACCCACAGTACCGTGGCCTCATTACCCACTGTACCGTTGCTTAAGTACCCACTGTACCGTGGCCTCACTACCCACTCTACCGTGGCCTCACTACCCACTGTACCGTGGCCTCACTACCCACTCTACCGTGGCCTCACTACCCATTGTACCGTGGCCTCACTACCCACAGTACCGTCACCTCAATACCCAGTGTACCGTGGCCTCACTACCCACAGTACCGTGGCCTCACTACCCACAGTACCGTGGCCTCACTACCCACTGTACCGTGTCCTCACTACCCACAGTACCGTGGCCTCACTACCCACTGTACCGTGGCCTCACTACCCACTGTACCGTAGCCTCACTACCCACTGTACCGTGGCCTCACTACCCGCAGTACCGTAGCCTCATTACCCACAGTAAAGTAGCCTTACTACCCAGTGTACCTTGGCCTCACTACCCACAGTACCGTGGCCCCACTACCCAGTGTACCGTGGCCTCATTACCCACAGTACCGTGGCCTCACTACGCACTGTACCGTAGCCTCACTACCCACTGTACCGTGGCCTCACTACCCACTGTACCGTACTCTCACTGACCACTGTACCGTACCCTCACTGCCCACTGTACCGTAGCGTCATTACAAACTGTAGTGTGACTTCAATAGTAGAGTGGCTTTACTACCCACTGTACCGTGGTGTCACTACCCACTGTACCGTGGCTTTAATACCCACTGTGCCGTAGTTTCACTACCCACTGTACCATGGAGTCACTAACCATTGTACCGTGTCTTCACTACCAACTGTACCCTGGCCTCACTACCGATTGCTCGGTAGCCTTGTTACCCCGTGTACCGTGGCCTCAATACCCACTGTACCATACCCTCACAGCCCATGGCCTCACTACTTACTGTACCGCAGTGTCATTATACACTGTACCGTGGCCTCACTACCCACTATACCGTGGCATCACTATCCGCTGTACCGTAGCTTCACTACCCACTGTACCGTGGCACCACTATCCGCTGTACCGTAGCTTCACTACCCACTGTACCGTGGCACCACAATTCGCTGTACCGTAGCTTCACTACCCACTGTACCGTAGTACCACTATCCGCTGTATCGTAGCTTTACCTCCCACTGTAACGTGGGTTCACAACCCACTATACTATGGTTTCGCTACCCAGTGTACCATAGCCTCACTGACCACTGTACCGTACCCTCACTGCCCACTGTACCGTAGCGCCATTACAAACTGTAGTGTGACTTCAATACCCACAGGAGAGTGGCCTCACTGACCACTGTACCGTACCCTCACTGCCCACTGTACCGTAGCGCCATTACAAACTGTAGTGTGACTTCAATACCCACAGGAGAGTGGCCTCACTGACCACTGTACCGTACCCTCACTGCCCACTGTACCGTAGCACCATTACAAACTGTAGTGTGACTTCGATACCCACAGGAGAGTGGCCTCACTACCCAATGTACCGTAGTGTCACTACCCACTGTACCGTGGCCTTAATACCTACTGTAGCATGGCCTCACTACCCACAGTCCCGTAGTGTCACTAACCATTGTACTGTGTCTTCACTACCCACTGTAACTTGGCCTCACTACCCACTTTACGATGGCCTCACTTCCCACTGTACTGTGGCACCACTATCTGCTGTACCGTAGTGTCATTACAAATTGTACCTTGGTCTCACTATCCGCTGTACCATGGCCTCACTGCCCACTGTAGCGTGGCTTTACTACTTCACTATCCACTGTACCGTACCGTCACTAGCCATTGTACCGTGGTCTCATTAATCACTGCATCGTGGCCTCACTTCCCACTGTACCTTGACTACACTACCCACTGTACCGTAACATCACTACCCACTGTACATTAGCCTCTGTACCATAGATTCACTACCCACTTTAACGTAGCGTCATTACTCATTGTAACGTATACACACTACCCACTGTAACGTAGCCTCACAACGCACTGTACCGTACCCTTAATACCCACAATACCATAGTCTCAGTACCCACTGTACAGTTGCCTCACTAGCCACTGTACCGTGGCCTTACTGGCCACAGTACCGTAATGTCATTACAAACTGTACCATGGCTTCACTACCCACTGTACCGTAGCCTTACTACTCACTGTGCCTTGGCTACACTACCCATTGTACCGTAGGATCAATACCATAGCTTCACTACCCACTTTACTGTAGCATCATTACTCACTGTACCATAGCACCACTACCGCAACCCCACTAACCACTGTATCGTGGACTCAGTACCCACATACCGCTGTCTCACTACCTACTGTACCGTAGTCTCACTACAGAATATACTCTACTCTCAATACCCTCTGTACCGTGGTCTCATTAGCCACTGTTCTTTGGCCTTCTTACTCACTGTACCGTGACCTCACTACACACTGTACCATGGCCTCACTACCCACCGTACCGTGGCCTCACTACCCACTGTACCGTGGCCTCACTACCTACTGTACCGTAGTCTCAGTACCCAATGTACCGTGGCCTCGCTATCCAATGTACCGTAGTCTCAGTACCTACTGTACCGTGGCCTAGCGATCCACTGTACCGTAGTCTCACTCCCCACTATCTCACTCCCCACTACCTCACTCCCCACTGTAACGTAGTGTCACTCCCCACTACCTCACTCCCCACTGTACCGTAATCTCACTACCCACTACCTCATTACCCACTACCTCATTCCCCACTGTACCGTAATCTCACTACCCACTACCTCACTCCCCACTGTATCGTAGTCTCACTACCCACTACCTCACTCCCCACTGTATCGTAGTCTCACTACCCACTACCACACTACCAACTACCTCACTCCCCACTGTATCGTAGTCTCACTACCCACTACCTCACTACCCACTGTACCGTAGTCTCACTACCCACTACCTCACTCCCCACTGTATCGTAGTCTCACTACCCACTACCACACTACCAACTACCTCACTCCCCACTGTATCGTAGTCTCACTACCCACTACCTCACTACCCACTGTACCGTAGTCTCACTACCCACTACCTCACTCCCCACTGTATCGTAGTCTCACTACCCACTACCTCACTACCCACTGTACCGTAGTCTCACTACCCACTACCTCACTCCCCACTGTATCGTAGTCTCACTACCCACTACCTCACTACCCACTGTACCGTAGTCTCACTACCCACTACCTCACTCCCCACTGTATCGTAGTCTCACTACCCACTACCTCACTACCCACTGTACCGTAGTCTCACTACCCACTACTTCACTACCCACTACCTCACTACCCACTACCTCACTACCCACTACCTCACTACCCACTGTACCATAATCTCACTGCCCACTACCTCACTCTCCACTACCTCACTACCCACTACCTCACTACCCACTACCTCACTTCTCACTGTACCGTAATCTCACTATCCACTACATCACTACCCACTACATCACTACCCACTACCTCACTACCCACTACCTCACTCCCCACTGTACCGTAGTCTCACTACCCACTACCTCACTACCCACTACCTCACTACCCACTACCTCACTACCCACTGTACCGTAATCTCACCACTTACTACCTCACTACTCACTACCTCACTCCCCACTGTAACGTAGTCTCACTACCCACTACCTCACTACCCACTGTACCGTAATCTCACTACCCACTACCTCACTCCCCACTACCTTACTACCCACTGTACCGTAATTTCACTACCTACTACCTCACTACTCACTACCTCACTACCCACTGTAGTCTCACTACCCACTGTACCGTAATCTCACTACCCACTACCACACTCCCCACTGTACCGCAATCTCACTACCCACTACCTGACTCTCCACTGTACCGTAATCTCATTACCCACTACATCACTACCCACTACCTCACTCCCCACTGTACCGTAATCTCACTACTCACTACCTCACTCCTCACTGTACCGTAGTCTCACTACCCACTGTACCGTCGTAGCCGCATTACCCACGGTGTAATCTCACTACCCACTACCTCACTACCCTCTACCTCACTACCCACTGTGCCGTAGTCTCACTACCCACTACCTCACTATCCTCTACCTCACTACCCACTGTACCGTAGTCTCACTACCCATTGTATCGTCGTAGCCTCATTACCCACTGTACCGTGGCCTCACTATCCACAACCTCACTACCCTCTACTTCACTACCCACTGTACCGTAGTCTCACTACCCACCGTACCGTAGTCTCACTACCCACTGTACCGTCGTAGCCTCATTACCCACTGTACCTTAATCTCACTACCCACTACCTCACTACCCTCTACCTCACTACCCACTGTACCGTAGTCTCGCTGCCCACTGTGCAGTCGTAACCTCATTACCCACTGTACCGCGACCTCACTATCCACTGTACCTTTACCTCGCTACCCATTGTACCGTGGACTGACTACCCACTCACTGTACTGTGGCCTCTATACCCACTGCATCTTTACCTCCCTACCCACTGTACCGTAGTACACTACCGACTGTACCATGGCCCCAAGGGGTGGGAGGCAGATGATGTGAGGCAAGTGGTGGGAGGCTGGTGGTTGAAGGCAAGTGGTAGGAGGCAAATGGCAGAAGGCTGATGATAGAAGGGAGGTGTTTGAAGGCGAGTGGTGGGAGGGAGCTGATGGAAGGTAATTGGTAGGAGGCAAGTGGTGGGAGGTAAGTGGTGGGAGGTAAGTGATGGGAGGCAGATAGTGGGAGGCAAGTGCTGGGAGGCAGGTGGCGGAAGGTAACTGGTGGGAGGCAAGTCGTAGAAGGTAATTGGTGAGAGGCAAGTGACGGGAGGCTGGTGGATGGAGGCAAGTAGTGGGAGGTAAGTGGTAGAAGGCAAGTGGTGGGAGGCAGGTGGTGGGAGGCAGGTGGTGGGAGGCAAGCGGTGGAAGGTAATTGATAGGAGGTAGGTGGTGGGAGGCAAGTGGTGGAAGGTAACTGATAGGAGGCAGGTGGCGGAAGGCAAGAGGTCAGAGGCAGGTGGTGGGAGGCAAGCGGTTGAAGGTAATTGATAGGAGGCAGGTGGTGGAAGGCAAGTGGTGGGAGACAGGTGGTAGGAGGCAAGTGGTGAGAAGTAGGTGTTGGAAGAAGCAGGTGCTGGTGGGAGGCAAGTGATGAGAAGCAGGTGATGGGAGGCAAGTGTTGGGGAGGGTGGGAGACAAATGGTAGATGGTGGGAGGCAGATGGTGGGAGGCAGATGGTGGGAGTCATAAGCATGGAAACAGGTGGTGGGAGTCAGGTAATGGGAGGCAGGTGGTGGAAGGTAACTGGTGGGAGGCAATAGGGGGGAGGTAAGTAGTGTGAGGCAAGTGGTCGGAGGTAAGTGGTAGGAGGCAGATGGTGGGAGGCATGTGGTAGGAGGTAGGTAATGGGAGGCAAGTGGTGGGAGGCAAGTTGTGGGAGGCAGATGGTGGGAGGTAAATGGTGGGAAGCTGATGTTGAGAGGCAAGTGGTAGGAGGCAGGTGGTGGGAGGCAAATGGTGGGAGGCAAGTGGTGGAAGGCAGGTGGTGGGAGGCAGTTGCTGGGTGGCAGGGGGTGGGAGACAATGTGATGGGATGCAAGTGGTGGGAGGTAGGTGGTGGGAGGTAAGTGATGGGGGGCAGGTGGTGGGAGACATGTGATTATGGGCAAGTAGCGGAAGGCAGGTGGTAGGAGGCAAGTAGTGGGAGGGTAGTGATGGGAGACAAGTGATGGTAGGCAGAAAATAGGAGGAAGGTGGTGGGAGGAAAGTGGTAGACGACAAGTGTGCTGGGAGGCAGGTGATGGCAGGTAAGTGATGGGAGGGAAATGGTGGGAGGGAAGTGATGGGAGGCAAGTGGTGGGTGGTAGTTGGTGGGAGGCAAGTGATGGGAGGTAGGTGGTTGGAGGCAGGTGGTGTAAGGTAGGAAGTGTTAAGGAAGTTATGGGAAGCAGGTGCTGGGAGGCAAGTCGTGTGAGGCACGTGGTTGGAGGCAGGTGGTGCGAGGCAGGTTGTGTGATGGAGGTTAGAGGCAGGTGCTGGGAGGCAAGTGGTGTAAGGCACGTGGTTGGAGGCAGGTGCTGGGAGGCAGTTGGTAGGAGGCAGGTGGTGCGAGGCAGGTGGTGGTAGGTAAGTGGTGAGAAGCAGGTGTTGGAAGGCAGGTGATGGAAGGCAGGTGGTTTGAGGCAAGTGGTTGGGGGCATGTAGTGGGAGGCAGATGGTGGAAGGTAATTGGTGGGAGGCAAGAGGTCGGATGTAGCTGGTGTGAGGCAGGTGGTGGGAGGCAGGTGGTGGGAGGCAAGTGATGGGAGGCAGGTGGTGGGAGGCAGGTGGTGGGAGGCAGGTGGTGGGAGGCAGGTGGTGGGAGGCAAGAGGTGGGATGTAGCTGGTGTGAGGCAGGTGGTGGAAGGTAAGTGATGGGAGGCAGGTGGTGGGAGGCAGGTGGTGGGAGGTAAGTGATGGGAGGCAGGTGGTGGGAGGCAGGTGGTGGGAGGCAGGTGGTGGGAGGCAGGTGGTGGGAGGCAGGTGGTGAGAAGCAGGTGTTGGAAGGGTAACTCGTGGTAGGCTTGTGTTTGGATGTAAGAGGTGGGAGGCAAATGGTTGGAGACAATTGGTGGGAGGCAAGTGGTGGAAAATAACTGGTGGGAGGCATGTGATGGGTAGCGGTGGTAGAAGGTAATTGATGGAAGACAGATGGTGAAAGGTAGGCGGTAGATGGTGCGAGGCAAGTAGTGGGAGGAAAGTGGAGGAAGGAAACTGGTGGGAGGCAGGTCGTGGTATGCATGTAATGGGAGGCAAGTGGTGGGAGGCAGGAGATGAGAGGCAACTGGTAGGAGGTAGGTGGTGGGAGGCAGGTGGTTGGAGTCAAGTGGTGGGAGGAAGTTGTTGGGAGGTAGGGATTGGGAGACAAGTAGTGGGAGGCAAGTGTTGGGAGGCAGCTAGTGGGAGGCAAGTGGTGGGAGGAAGATGGTGGGAGGTAAGTGGTGGGAGGCATGTGGTTGGATGAAAGTAGTGGGGGGAAGGTGGCGGGAGGCAGGTGGTAGGGGGGTGGTAATGGGAGACAAGTGATGGTAGGCTAATGGTGGGAGGCAGGTGGTGGGAGGGAAGTGGTGGAAGGCAAGCGTCCTATGAGGGAGGCAGAGGTAGGTAAGTGGTTGAAGGGATGTGATGGGAGGTAAGTGGAGATAGGTATTTGGTGGGAGGAAAGTGGTAGAAAGCAGTTGGTGAGAGGCAATCGGTGGGAGGCAGGTGGTGGGAGGCAATCGGTGGGAGGCAGGTGGTGGGAGACAGGTGGTGGGAGGAAGGAGGTTGGAAGCAAGTGGTGGGAGTTAAGGGGTAGGAGGCAGATGGTGGGAGGCAGATGGTGGGAGGCAGACGGTTGGATCCAGGTGGTATGAGGCAGGTAGTGTGATGGAAGTTGTGGGAGGCAAGTGGTGTAAGGCTCGTGGTTGGAGGCACGTGATGAGAGGCAGTTGGTGGGAGGCAGGTGATGGGAGGCATGTGATTAAGGGCAGGTGAGGGGAGGTAGGTGGTAGGGGGCAAGATGTGGAAGGTAAGAAGTAGAAGGTATTTGGTGGGAGGCAGGTAACCGAAAGCAGGTGGAGGGAGGCAAGTGGTGAGAGGCAGGTGGTTGGAGGCAAGTAGTGGGAGGTAGGTGGTGGAAGGCAATTGTTGGGAGGCAAATGGTCTGAGGCAGGTGATAAGAGGCAGGTGGTTGGAGGCAAGTGGTGGGAAGCAGATGATGCGAGGCAAGAGGTGAGAGGCAGGTGGTGAGAGTCAAGTGGTGGGAGGGAGGTGGTGGAAGGTAATTGATGGGAGGCAAGTGGCGGGAGGTAAGTGGTGGGACGCAGGTTGTGGTAGGCACGTGGTGGAAGACGGGTGGTAGGAGGCAGGTAGTGGAAGATAGATGATGGAAGGCAGGTGATGGAGGGTAAGTGGTGGAAGGCAGGTTGTGAGAAATAAGTGGTAGGAACTAGTTGGTGGAAGGTAATTGGTGGTAGGTAAGTGGTGGGAGGTAAGTCGTTGAAGGAAGGTGTTGGGATGCAGGTGTTGGGAGGCAAGTGGTGGGAGGCAAAAGGCGAGAGACAGGTGGTAGGAAGCACCACTTGCCTCCCACCACTTACCTACCACCAATAGCCTTCCACCAACTGCCTCCTACCGTTTGCCTCCCACTAATTAACTTCCACCACTTGACTCCCACCAGTTACCTTCCACCACCTGCCTCCTATCACCTGCCTTCCACCACCTGCCTCCCACCGTTTGCCTCGCACCAATTACCTTCCGTCACCTGCCTCCCATCATTTGCCTTCCACCACCAGCCTTTCACCAGTTACTCTCCCCCACCTGTCTCTCACCATTTGTCTCCCATCATTTGCCTTCCACCAGTTACTTTCCACCCATGTCTCTCACCATTTGCCTCGCATCACTATCCACCCACCACCTGCCCCACACCATCTGCCTCCCACCACCTGCCCCACACCATCTGCCTCCCACCACCTGCCTCCCAACACGTGCTTCCCACTGTTTGCGTTCCACCACCTCCATCCCACTACTTGTCTCCCACAACTTGTCTCCCACAACTTGTCTCCCACCACTTGTCTCCCACCACTTGCTTTCCACGTTTGAGTCCCACTTCTTGCCTCCCACCACTTGCCTTCAACGACCTGTCTCCTACAACCTGCCTATCACCATTTGCCTACCCCGATTTGCCTCCAATCAATTGCCTCCCACCACCTATCTCCCACCAAATACCTCCCACCACTTGCCTCCCACCACCTATCTCCCACCAAATGCCTCCCACCACTTGCCTCCCACCACCTGCCTCCCACTACTTGCTACCTACCATGTGCCTCCCATCACTTGTTTCCCACCACCTGCCTCCTACCATGTGCCTCCAACCAACTGCCTCCCACCACCTGCCTCCAACTACCTGCCTCCAACCACCTGCCTCCCACCAGCTGACTTCCACCACTATCTACCAATCTACCAATTACCCTCCACCACCTTCCTCCCAACACTTGCCTCCTACCAGTTACTTTCCACCACCTGCCTCTCAGCATCGGCCTCCCACCACTTGCCTCCCAACAATTACTTTCCACCAGTTGCCTCCCAACACCTGCCTTCCAAGAATTACCTCCCACCACTTGCCTCCAACAAATTACCTTCGACCTGCCTCCCATCAACTGCCTCCCGCCAATTACCTTTCACCACTTGCCTCCCACCACCTGGCTCCCATTAGTTACATTCCAATACCTGCCTCCTAGCATCTGCAGGTGGTGGGAGGCAAGTGGTGGGAGCCAAGTGGTGGAAGGTAATTGGTAGGAGACAGGTGGTGGAAGGCAAGTGGTGGAAGGTAATTGGCTGGAGGCAGGTGATGGGAGGCAAGTGGTCAAAGGTAATTTGTGGGAGGCAGGTGGTAAGATGAAAGTGGTGGAAGGCAGGTAGTGGGGGGCAAATAGCGGGAGGCAGGTGATGGGAGGCAAATAGTGGGAAGTAGTTGGTTGAAGGTAAATGATGGGAAGGAGGCAGGTGGTGGGACGTAAATAGTGGGAGGCAAGCGGTGGAAGGCAGGCAGTGGGAGGCAGGTGGTGGGAGGCAGGTGGTGGGAGGCAGGTGGTGGGAGGCAAATGATGGAAGGTAACGGGTGGGAGGCTGATGTGTAAGGTTATTGGTGGGAGGCAGGCGGTGGTGGGAGGCAGGCGGTAAGTGGTGGTAGGCATATGGCGAAAGGCAGTTAGTTGAAGGTAAATGGTGGGAGGCAAGTGGTGGGAGGTAAATGGTACGTGGAAAGCGGTGGGAGGCAAGTGGTGGGTGGCAAGTGGTGGGTGGCAAGTGGTGGGTGGCAAGTGGTGGGTGGCAGGTGATGAAAGGTATTAGGTGGGAGGCAGATTGTGCTTGTCAAGTTGTGGAAGGTAATTGTTGGGAAGCAGGTGGTGGGAGACAAGTGATGGAAGGTAATTGGTGGTAGGCAGGTGGTGGGAGACAAGTGATGGAAGGTAATTGGTGGTAGGCAGGTGGTGGGAGACAAGTGATGGAAGGTAATTGGTGGTAGGCAGGTGGTGGGAGGCAAGGGGTGGGAGGCAAATAGAAGGAAGCAGGTGTTGGAAGGAAAGAGGAGAGGCAGGTGGTGGGAGGCAGGTAGTGAAAGGTAATTGGTGGTAAGAAGGTAATGGGAGGCAGGTGGTGAGAGGGAAGTGGTGAAAGGCAAGTGATGGGAGGCAAGGGGTAAAAGGCAAGAGCTGGGAGGCAAATGTTGGGAGGCAGGTGGTAAGAGGCAGGTAGTGGAACATAAATGTTGGGAGGCAGGCAGTGGTAGGAGGCAAATTATGGGAGGTAGGTGGTGTAAGGCAGTTGGTGGGAGGCAAGTGGTAGGAGTTAAACAGTAAGAGGCAAGTGATGGGAGCCATGTAGTGGGAGATGAATAGTGGTATTCAAGTGGTGGGAGGCAGGTTGTGGGAGGTAAATGGTAAAGGCAGGTGGTGAAAAGTAACTGGTGGTGTGAGGCAAAATTGGGATTCAGATGGTGGGAGGCGAATGGGTGGAGGCAGGTAATGAGAAGTAACTGGTGGGAGACAAGTGATGGGAGGCAAGAGGTGGAAGGCAAAAGGTGAGAGCCAAGTGGTGGAAGGTATTTGGTGGGAGACAGGTGGGGAAAGGCAATTGGCGAAAGGCAGGTGGTGGGGGGCAAGTGGGCGAAGGTAAGTTGTGGAGGCAGTTGGTGGGAGGAAAGAGATGGGAGGCAAAAAGTGGTAACAGGCAAATGGTGGGAGCAGATGGTAGAATTCATTAGTGGGAGGCACGTGGTGTAAGGTGATTGGTGAGAGCCAGGTGGTGGTAGGCAAGTGATAGGAGGCAAATGGTGGAAGGTAATTGGTAGGAGGCAGGTGTTTGGAGGCAAATGGTGGGAGGCAGGTGATGGAAGATAATTGTTGGGAGGCAGGTGGTGGGAGGCAAGTGGTGGAGAGTAATTCCTGGAAGGCAGGTGTTGGGAGGCAAGTGGTTGAAAGTACTTGGTGAGAGGCAGACGGTGAGAGGCAAATGGTGGGAGGCAGATGTTGAGAGGCAGGTGGTGAAAGGTAGCTGGTGAGAGCCAGGTGGTGGGAGGCAAGTGATAAGAGGCAGATGGTAGAAGGTAATTGGTAGGAGGCAGGGGGTTAGAGGCAAATGGTGAGAGGCAGGTAGCAGGAGGCAAGTAGTGGTTGGAGGCAAATGGAGAGAGAAAGATGGTGGAAGGTAACTGGTAGGAGGCAGGTGGCGTGAGGTGATTGGTAAGAGGCAGGTGGTAAGAGGAAAATGGTGGGAGGCAGATGGAGGGAGGTAAGTGGTGGAATGCAAATGGTAGAAGACATTTAGTTGAATGTAAAAGGTGGGGGACAAGATGTGGGAGGTAAGTGGTGGGCGGTAAGTGGTGGGAGGCAGGTAGTGAAAGGTAGCAGGTGGCAGGCAGATCGCACGACGCAAGTTGTAGAAGGTAATTAGTGAGAGGCAGTTGGTGGGAGACAAGTGGTGGGAGGCGGGTAGGCAGGTGTTGAGAGGCAGTTGGTGGGAGACAAGTGGTGGGAGGCGGGTAGGCAGGCGTTGAGAGGCAGTTGGTGGGAGACAAGTGGTGGGAGTCGGGTAGGCAGGTGTTGAGAGGCAGTTGGTGGGAGGCAAGTGGTGGGAGGCGGGTTGGCAGGTGTTGAGAGGCAGGTGGTGGGACGTAAGTGGTGGGAGGCGGGTTGGCAGGTGTTGAGAGGCAGGTGGTGGGACGTAAGTGGTGGGAGACAGGTGGTGGGGGACAATTGGTGGGAGGTAAGTGGTAGGAGGGAAGTGGTGGGAAGAAGCTAGTGGGAGGCTGGTGATAGGAGGTAGGTGGCGGTGGTGATGGCAGGAGGAAACTCTCGTATTACCTCAGCCCTGGCTTGGGGGAGGGGAGCCAGCACGCGCGCCCTACATACACCACGTGCTCCAGGCCAACGTGTTGCGCCATCATGACCCGCTTGGCTGGTCTGCTTTGTCTTGTAATGGTTCATGTGGGACTAGACGTTCCCCACCTCCCTCATCACACTCTCATCATCCATACTTTCTACACCTGATTTCATACACACACACACACACACACACACATACACACACACACACATACACACACACACACATACACACACACACACATACACACACACACATATATATATATATATATATATATATATATATATATATATTTTTTTTTTTTTTTTTTTTTTTATACTTTGTCGCTGTCTCCCGCGTTTGCGAGGTAGCGCAAGGAAACAGACGAAAGAAATGGCCCAACCCCCCCCATACACATGTACATACACACGTCCACACACGCAAATATACATACCTACACCGCTTTCCATGGTTTACCCCAGACGCTTCACATGCCTTGATTCAATCCACTGACAGCACGTCAACCCCTGTATACCACATCGCTCCAATTCACTCTATTCCTTGCCCTCCTTTCACCCTCCTGCATGTTCAGGCCCCGATCACACAAAATCTTTTTCACTCCATCTTTCCACCTCCAATTTGGTCTCCCTCTTCTCCTCGTTCCCTCCACCTCCGACACATATATCCTCTTGGTCAATCTTTCCTCACTCATTCTCTCCATGTGCCCAACCCATTTCAAAACACCCTCTTCTGCTCTCTCAACCACGCTCTTTTCATTTCCACACATCTCTCTTACCCTTACGTTACTTACTCGATCAAACCACCTCACACCACACATTGTCCTCAAACATCTCATTTCCAGCACATCCATCCTCCTGCGCACAACTCTATCCATAGCCCACGCCTCGCAACCATACAGCATTGTTGGAACCACTATTCCTTCAAACATACCCATTTTTGCTTTCCGAGATAATGTTCTCGACTTCCACACATTTTTCAAGGCTCCCAAAATTTTCGCCCCCTCCCCCACCCTATGATCCACTTCCGCTTCCATGGTTCCATCCGCTGACAGATCCACTCCCAGATATCTAAAACACTTCACTTCCTCCAGTTTTTCTCCATTCAAACTCACCTCCCAATTGACTTGACCCTCAACCCTACTGTACCTAATAACCTTGCTCTTATTCACATTTACTCTTAACTTTCTTCTTCCACACACTTTACCAAACTCAGTCACCAGCTTCTGCAGTTTCTCACATGAATCAGCCACCAGCGCTGTATCATCAGCGAACAACAACTGACTCACTTCCCAAGCTCTCTCATCCCCCACAGACTTCATACTTGCCCCTCTTTCCAAGACTCTTGCATTTACCTCCCTAACAACCCCATCCATAAACAAATTAAACAACCATGGAGACATCACACACCCCTGCCGCAAACCTACATTCACTGAGAACCAATCACTTTCCTCTCTTCCTACACGTACACATGCCTTACATCCTCGATAAAAACTTTTCACTGCTTCTAACAACTTGCCTCCCACACCATATATTCTTAATACCTTCCACAGAGCATCTCTATCAACTCTATCATATGCCTTCTCCAGATCCATAAATGCTACATACAAATCCATTTGCTTTTCTAAGTATTTCTCACATACATTCTTCAAAGCAAACACCTGATCCACACATCCTCTACCACTTCTGAAACCACACTGCTCTTCCCCAATCTGATGCTCTGTACATGCCTTCACCCTCTCAATCAATACCCTCCCATATAATTTACCAGGAATACTCAACAAACTTATACCTCTGTAATTTGAGCACTCACTCTTATCCCCTTTGCCTTTGTACAATGGCACTATGCACGCATTCCGCCAATCCTCAGGCACCTCACCATGAGTCATACATACATTAAATAACCTTACCAACCAGTCAACAATACAGTCACCCCCTTTTTTATGAATTCCACTGCAATACCATCCAAACCTGCTGCCTTGCCGGCTTTCATCTTCCGCAAAGCTTTTACTACCTCTTCTCTGTTTACCAAATCATTTTCCCTAACCCTCTCACTTTGCACACCACCTCGACCAAAACACCCTATATCTGCCACTCTGTCATCAGACACATTCAACAAACCTTCAAAATACTCATTCCATCCTCCTTCTCACATCACCACTACTTGTTATCACCTCCCCATTTACGCCCTTTACTGAAGTTCCCATTTGCTCCCTTGTCTTACGCACCCTATTTACCTCCTTCCAGAACATCTTTTTATTCTCCCTAAAATTTACTGATAGTCTCTCACCCCAACTCTCATTTGCCCTTTCTTTCACCTCTTGCACCTTTCTCTTGACCTCTGTCTCTTTCTTTTATACTTCTCCCACTCAATTGCATTTTTTCCCTGCAAAAATCGTCCAAATGCCTCTCTCTTCTCTTTCACTAATACTCTTACTTCTTCATCCCACCACTCACTACCCTTTCTAAACAGCCCACCTCCCACTCTTCTCATGCCACAAGCATCTTTTGCGCAATCCATCACTGATTCCCTAAATACATCCCATTCCTCCCCCACTCCCCTTACTTCCATTGTTCTCACCTTTTTCCATTCTGTACACAGTCTCTCCTGATACTTCCTCACACAAGGTCTCCTTCCCAAGCTCACTTACTCTCACCACCTTCTTCACCCCAACATTCACTCTTCTTTTCTGAAAACCCATACAAATCTTCACCTTAGCCTCCACAAGATAATGATCAGACATCCCTCCAGTTGCACCTCTCAGCACATTGACATCCAAAAGTCTCTCTTTCGCACGCCTGTCAATTAACACGTAATCCAATAACGCTCTCTGGCCATCTCTCCTACTTACATAAGTATACTTATGTATATCTCGCTTTTTAAACCAGGTATTCCCAATCATCAGTCCTTTTTCAGCACATAAATCTACAAGCTCTTCACCATTTCCATTTACAACACTGAACACCCCATGCATACCAATTATTCCCTCAACTGCCACATTACTCACCTTTGCATTCAAATCACCCATCACTATAACCCGGTCTCGTGCATCAAAACCGCTAACACACTCATTTAGCTGCTCCCAAAACACTTGCCTCTCATGATCTTTCTTCTCATGCCCAGGTGCATATGCACCAATAATCACCCACCTCTCTCCATCAACTTTCAATTTTACCCATATTAATCGAGAATTTACTTTCTTACATTCTATCACATACTCCCACAACTCCTGTTTCAGGAGTATTGCTACTCCTTCCCTTGCTCTTGTCCTCTCACTAACCCCTGACTTCACTCCCCAGACATTTCCAAACCACTCTTCCCCTTTACCCTTGAGCTTCGTTTCACTCAGAGCCAAAACATCCAGGTTCCTTTCCTCAAACATACTACCTATCTCTCCTTTTTTTACATCTTGGTTACATCCACACACATTTAGGCACCCCACTCTGAGCCTTCGAGGAGGATGAGCACTCCCCGCGTGACTCCTTCTTCTGTTTCCCATTTTAGAAAGTTAATACAAGGAGGGGAGGATTTCTGGCCCCCCGCTCCCGTCCCCTCTAGTCGCTTTCTACGACACGCGAGGAATACGTGGGAAGTATTCTTTCACCCCTATCCCCAGGGATAGTATACATATATATACACACACACACACACACACACATACGCACATACACACACACACCCACACACATACATATACATATGAAAAATGTAAGAAACAATTTAGAAAACAAACTTTTAGCTTGAAAAGAATGAAAAAAAAATGAACGTCACATAATGGATCAACCTCTGGCTATGGTAAAGGAAATGTACAATTTATTCACACAAACGTCAATAGCAGTTCTCATCAATTTCACCACTGAATCAATAAGCTTCAATGTCTAAGCTACATTTTTCTCCAACTTCACTATTCTCTTGTCAAAGCACCATGCATGAAAACTATCACTCCAGTAACACAACTATAAACATTTACTTCCCCTTTAAAAAGTTCTGGGGAAGTCTGTCTCGATACACTGCGGCGAGGCGACGCGACGCTGACACAATCACTGTCACAATATCACTTCTGCCTCCTTCCAAGCGTTGTTTCAGGGAATAATTCCGGGTTGCTGAAGTGCCGCATAGGCTGGCACGATAGCCCGGGCCACATCGAAGACGTTATGAGCCCGGCCGTTGTCCACAGACGATTATCTTGAACGTGATGATATTCCACTCTTGTATGTATGTATATACTCTTGTATATATATATATATATATATATATATATATATATATATATATATATATATATATATATATATATATATATATATATATATATATTATCTTTTTCTTTTAAACTATTCGCCATTTCCCGCGTTAGCGAGGTAGCATTAAGAACAGAGGACTGGGCCTTTTTTGGAATATCCTCACCTGGCCCCATCTGTTCCTTCTTTTGGAAAATTAAAAAAAACGAGAGGGGAGGATTTCCAGCCCCCCGCTCCCATATATATATATATATATATATATATATATATATATATATATATATATATTTTTTTTTTTTTTTTTTTTTTTTTTTATACTTTGTCGCTGTCTCCCGCGTTTGCGAGGTAGCGCAAGGAAACAGACGAAAGAAATGGCCCCCCCCCCCATACACATGTACATACACACGTCCACACACGCAAATATACATACCTACACAGCTTTCCATGGTTTACCCCAGACGCTTCACATGCCTTGATTCACTCCACTGACAGCACGTCAACCCCTGTATACCACATCGCTCCAATTCACTCTATTCCTTGCCCTCCTTACACCCTCCTGCATGTTCAGGCCCCGATCACACAAAATCTTTTTCACTCCATCTTTCCACCTCCAATTTGGTCTCCCTCTTCTCCTCGTTCCCTCCACCTCCGACACATATATCCTCTTGGTCAATCTTTCCTCACTCATTCTCTCCATGTGCCCAAACCATTTCAAAACACCCTCTTCTGCTCTCTCAACCACGCTCTTTTTATTTCCACACATCTCTCTTACCCTTACGTTACTTACTCGATCAAACCACCTCACACCACACATTGTCCTCAAACATCTCATTTCCAGCACATCCATCCTCCTGCGCACAACTCTATCCATAGCCCACGCCTCGCAACCATACAACATTGTTGGAACCACTATTCCTTCAAACATACCCATTTTTGCTTTCCGAGATAATGTTCTCGACTTCCACACATTTTTCAAGGCTCCCAAAATTTTCGCCCCCTCCCCCACCCTATGATCCACTTCCGCTTCCATGGTTCCATCCGCTGACAGATCCACTCCCAGATATCTAAAACACTTCACTTCCTCCAGTTTTTCTCCATTCAAACTCACCTCCCAATTGACTTGACCCTCAACCCTACTGTACCTAATAACCTTGCTCTTATTCACATTTACTCTTAACTTTCTTCTTCCACACACTTTACCAAACTCAGTCACCAGCTTCTGCAATTTCTCACATGAATCAGCCACCAGCGCTGTATCATCAGCGAACAACAACTGACTCACTTCCCAAGCTCTCTCATCCCCAACAGACTTCATACTTGCCCCTCTTTCCAGGACTCTTGCATTTACCTCCCTAACAACCCCATCCATAAACAAATTAAACAACCATGGAGACATCACACACCCCTGCCGCAAACCTACATTCACTGAGAACCAATCACTTTCCTCTCTTCCTACACGTACACATGCCTTACATCCTCGATAAAAACTTTTCACTGCTTCTAACAACTTGCCTCCCACACCATATATTCTTAATACCTTCCACAGAGCATCTCTATCAACTCTATCATATGCCTTCTCCAGATCCATAAATGCTACATACAAATCCATTTGCTTTTCTAAGTATTTCTCACATACATTCTTCAAAGCAAACACCTGATCCACACATCCTCTACCACTTCTGAAACCGCACTGCTCTTCCCCAATCTGATGCTCTGTACATGCCTTCACCCTCTCAATCAATACCCTCCCATATAATTTACCAGGAATACTCAACAAACTTATACCTCTGTAATTTGAGCACTCACTCTTATCCCCTTTGCCTTTGTACAATGGCACTATGCACGCATTCCGCCAATCCTCAGGCACCTCACCATGAGTCATACATACATTAAATAACCTTACCAACCAGTCAACAATACAGTCACCCCCTTTTTTAATAAATTCCACTGCAATACCATCCAAACCTGCTGCCTTGCCGGCTTTCATCTTCCGCAAAGCTTTTACTACCTCTTCTCTGTTTACCAAATCATTTTCCCTAACCCTCTCACTTTGCACACCACCTCGACCAAAACACCCTATATCTGCCACTCTGTCATCAGACACATTCAACAAACCTTCAAAATACTCATTCCATCTCCTTCTCACATCACCACTACTTGTTATCACCTCCCCATTTACGCCCTTCACTGAAGTTCCCATTTGCTCCCTTGTCTTACGCACCCTATTTACCTCCTTCCAGAACATCTTTTTATTCTCCCTAAAATTTATTGATAGTCTCTCACCCCAACTCTCATTTGCCCTTTTTTTCACCTCTTGCACCTTTCTCTTGACCTCCTGTCTCTTTCTTTTATACTTCTCCCACTCAATTGCATTTTTTCCCTGCAAAAATCGTCCAAATGCCTCTCTCTTCTCTTTCACTAATACTCTTACTTCTTCATCCCACCACTCACTACCCTTTCTAAACAGCCCACCTCCCACTCTTCTCATGCCACAAGCATCTTTTGCGCAATCCATCACTGATTCCCTAAATACATCCCATTCCTCCCCCACTCCCCTTACTTCCATTGTTCTCACCTTTTTCCATTCTGTACACAGTCTCTCCTGATACTTCTTCACACAGGTCTCCTTCCCAAGCTCACTTACTCTCACCACCTTCTTCACCCCAACATTCACTCTTCTTTTCTGAAAACCCATGCTAATCTTCACCTTAGCCTCCACAAGATAATGATCAGACATCCCTCCAGTTGCACCTCTCAGCACATTGACATCCAAAAGTTAGGTTGTTAGGGAGGTAAATGCAAGAGTCTTGGAAAGAGGGGCAAGTATGAAGTCTGTTGGGGATGAGAGAGCTTGGGAAGTGAGTCAGTTGTTGTTCGCTGATGATACAGCGCTGGTGGCGGATTCATGTGAGAAACTGCAGAAGCTGGTGACGGAGTTTGGTAAAGTGTGTGGAAGAAGAAAGTTAAGAGTAAATGTGAATAAGAGCAAGGTTATTAGGTACAGTAGGGTTGAGGGTCAAGTCAATTGGGAGGTGAGTTTGAATGGTGAAAAACTGGAGGAAGTGAAGTGTTTTAGATATCTGGGAGTGGATCTGTCAGCGGATGGAACCATGGAAGCGGAAGTGGATCATAGGGTGGGGGAGGGGGCGAAAATTTTGGGAGCCTTGAAAAATGTGTGGAAGTCGAGAACATTATCTCGGAAAGCAAAAATGGGTATGTTTGAAGGAATAGTGGTTCCAACAATGTTGTATGGTTGCGAGGCGTGGGCTATGGATAGAGTTGTGCGCAGGAGGATGGATGTGCTGGAAATGAGATGTTTGAGGACAATGTGTGGTGTGAGGTGGTTTGATCGAGTAAGTAACGTAAGGGTAAGAGAGATGTGTGGAAATAAAAAGAGCGTGGTTGAGAGAGCAGAAGAGGGTGTTTTGAAATGGTTTGGGCACATGGAGAGAATGAGTGAGGAAAGATTGACCAAGAGGATATATGTGTCGGAGGTGGAGGGAACGAGGAGAAGAGGGAGACCAAATTGGAGGTGGAAGGATGGAGTGAAAAAGATTTTGTGTGATCGGGGCCTGAACATGCAGGAGGGTGAAAGGAGGGCAAGGAATAGAGTGAATTGGAGCGATGTGGTATACAGGGGTTGACGTGCTGTCAGTGGATTGAATCAAGGCATGTGAAGCGTCTGGGGTAAACCATGGAAAGCTGTGTAGGTATGTATATTTGCGTGTGTGGACGTGTGTATGTACGTGTGTATGGGGGTTGGGCCATTTCTTTCGTCTGTTTCCTCGCGCTACCTCGCAAACGCGGGAGACAGTGACAAAGTATAAAAAGAAAAAAAAAAAAAAAAAAAAAAAATATATATATATGTATATATATATATATATATATATATATATATATATATAGGTTTGCGGCAGGGGTGTGTGATGTCTCCATGGTTGTTTAATTTGTTTATGGATGGGGTTGTTAGGGAGGTGAATGCAAGAGTTTTGGAAAGAGGGGCAAGTATGAAGTCTGTTGGGGATGAGAGAGCTTGGGAAGTGAGTCAGTTGTTGTTCGCTGATGATACAGCGCTGGTGGCTGATTCATGTGAGAAACTACAGAAGCTGATGGAGAGAGATGGGTGATTATTGGTGCATATGCACCTGCGCATGAGAAGAAAGATCATGAGAGGCAAGTGTTTTGGGAGCAGCTGAATGAGTGTGTTAGTGGTTTTGATGCACCAGACCGGGTTATAGTGATAGGTGACTTGAATGCAAAGGTGAGTAATGTGGCAGTTGAGGGAATAATTGGTATACATGGAGTGTTCAGTGTTGTAAATTGAGTATACCTGGTTTAAAAAGCGAGATATACATAAGTATACGTATGTAAGTAGGAGAGATGGCCAGAGAGCGTTATTGGATTACGTGTTAATTGATAGACGCACGAAAGAGAGACTTTTGGATGTTAATGTGCTGAGAGGTGCAACTGGAGGGATGTCTGATCATTATCTTGTGGAGGCGAAGGTGAAGATTTGTGGGGTTTTTCAGAAAAGAAGAGAGAATGTTGGGGTGAAGAGAGTGGTGAGAGTAAGTGAGCTTGGGAAGGAGACTTGTGTGAGGAAGTACCAGGAGAGACTGAGTACAGAATGGAAAAAGGTGAGAACAAAGGAGGTAAGGGGAGTTGGGGAGGAATGGGATGTATTTAGGGAAGCAGTGATGGCTTCCGCAAAAGATGCTTGTGGCATGAGAAGCGTGGGAGGTGGGTTGATTAGAAAAGGTAGTGAGTGGTGGGATGAAGAAGTAAGATTATTAGTGAAAGAGAAGAGAGAGGCATTTGAACGATTTTTGCAGGGAAAAAATGCAAATAAGTGGGAAAGATATAAAAGAAAGAGGCAGGAGATCAAGAGAAAGGTGCAAGAGGTGAAAAAGAGGGCAAATGAGAGTTGGGGTGAGAGAGTATCATTAAATTTCAGGGAGAATAAAAAGATGTTCTGGAAGGAGGTAAATAAAGTGCGTAAGACAAGGGAGCAAATGGGAACTTCAGTGAAGGGGGCTAATGGGGAGGTGATAACAAGTAGACGTGATGTGAGAAGGAGATGGAGTGAGTATTTTGAAGGTTTATTGAATGTGTTTGATGATAGAGTGGCAGATATAGGGAGTTTTGGTCGAGGTGGTGTGCAAAGTGAGAGGGTTAGGGAAAATGATTTGGTAAACAGAGAAGAGGTAGTAAAAGCTTTACGGAAGATGAAAGCCGGCAAAGCAGCAAGTTTGGATGGTATTGCAGTGGATTTATTAAAAAAGGGGGTGACTGTATTATTGACTGGTTGGTAAGGTTATATAATGTATGTATGATTCATGGTGAGGTGCCTGAGGATTGGATGAATGCTTGCATAGTGCCATTGTACAAAGGCAAAGGGGATAAGAGTGAGTGCTCAAATTACAGAGGTATAAGTTTGTTGAGTATTCCTGGTAAATTATATGGGAGGGTATTGATTGAAAGGGTGAAGGCATGTACAGAGCATCAGATTGGGGAAGAGCAGTGTGGTTTCAGAAGTGGTAGAGGATGTGTGGATCAGGTGTTTGCTTTGAAGAATGTATGTGAGAAATACTTAGAAAAGCAAATGGATTTGTATGTAGCATTTATGGATCTGGAGAAGGCATATGATAGAATTGATAGAGATGCTCTGTGGAAGGTTTTAAGAATATATGGTGTGGGAGGCAAGTTGTTAGAAGCAGTGAAAAGTTTTTATCGAGGATGTAAGGCATGTGTACGTGTAGGAAGAGAGGAAAGTGATTGGTTCTCAGTGAATGTCGGTTTGCGGCAGGGGTGTGTGATGTCTCCATGGTTGTTTAATTTGTTTATGGATGGGGTTGTTAGGGAGGTGAATGCAAGAGTTTTGGAAAGAGGGGCAAGTATGAAGTCTGTTGTGGATGAGAGAGCTTGGGAAGTGAGTCAGTTGTTGTTCGCTGATGTTACATCGGTGGTGGCTGATTCATGTAAGAAACTGCAGAAGCTGGTGACTGAGTTTGGTAAAGTGTGTGAAAGAAGAAAGTTAAGAGTAAATGTGAATAAGAGCAAGGTTATCAGATACAGTAGGGTTGAGGGTCAAGTTAATTGGGAGGTGAGTTTGAATGGAGAAAAACTGGAGGAAGTAAAGTGTTTTAGATACCTGGGAGTGGATCTGGCAGTGGATGGAACCATGGAAGCGGAAGTGAATCATAGGGTGGGGGAGGTGGCGAAAATTCTGGGAGCCTTGAAGATTGTTTGGAAGTCGAGAACATTATCTCGGAAAGCAAAAATGGGTATGTTTGAAGGAATAGTGGTTCCAACAATGTTGTATGGTTGCGAGGCGTGGGCTATGGATAGAGTTGTGCGCAGGAGGGTGGATGTGCTGGAAATGAGATGTTTGAGGACAATATGTGGTGTGAGGTGGTTTGATCGAGTAAGTAATGTAAGGGTGAGAGAGATGTGTGGAAATAAAAAGAGTGTGGTTGAGAGAGCAGAAGAGGGTGTTTTGAAATGGTTTGGTCACATGGAGAGAATGAGTGGGGAAAGATTGACCAAGAGGATATATGTGTCGGAGGTGGAGGGAACGAGGAGAAGTGGGAGACCAAATTGGAGGTGGAAAGATGGATTGAAAAAGATTTTGAGTGATCGGGGCCTGAACATGCAGGAGGGTGAAAGGCGTGCAAGGAATAGAGTGAATTGGAACGATGTGGTATACCGGGGTCGACGTGCTGTCAATGGATTGAACTAGGGCATGTGAAGCGTCTGGGGTAAACCATGGAAAGTGTGTGGGGCCTGGATGTGGAAAGGGAGCTGTGGTTTCGGTGCATTATTACATGACAGCTAGAGACTGAGTGTGAACGAATGGGGCCTTTGTTGTCTTTCCTAGCGCTACCTCGCACACATGAGGGGGAAGGGGGTTGTTATTCCATGTGTGGCGAGGTGGCGATGGGAACAAATAAAGGCAGACAGTATGAATTATGTACATGTGTATATATGTATATGTCTGTGTGTGTATATATATGTGTACATTGAGATGTATAGGTATGTATATTTGCGTGTGTGGACGTGTATGTATATACATGTGTATGTGGGCGGGTTGGGCCATTCTTTCGTCTGTTTCCTTGCGCTACCTCGCTAACGCGGGAGAAGGAACCAAAAGAAGGAACAGAGAAGAGGTCCAGGTGAGGATATTCCCTCAAAGGCCCAGTCCTCTGTTCTTAACGCTACCTCGCTATCGCGGGAAATAGCGAATAGTATGAAAAAAAAAAAAAGAAAAAAAAAAAAAATATATATATATATATATATATATATATATATATATATATATATATATATATATATATATATATATATATATATATATATATATATATATACATAATTCTATTTTTTATTATACTTTGTCGCTGTCTCCCGCGTTAGCGAGGTAGCGCAAGGAAGCAGACGAAAGAATGGCCCAACCCGCCCACATACACATGTATATACATACACGTCCACACACGCACATGTACATACCTATACATTTCAACGTATACATACATATACATACATACATATATACACATGTACACAGACATATACACATGTACACATTAATACTTGCTGTCTACATCCATTCTTGTCGCCACCCCGCCACACATGAAATGGCACCCCCCCTATCCCCGAGCGCTAAGAAAAGACAACAAAGGCCACATTCGTTCACACTCAGTCTCTAGCTGTCATGTATAATGCACTGAAACCACAGCTCCCTTTCCACATCCAGACCCCTCACAACTTTCCATGGTTTACCCCAAACGCTTCACATGCTCTGGTTCAATCCACTGACAGCATGTCGACCCCGGTATACCACATCGTTCCAATTCACTCTATTAATTGCACGCCTTTCACCCTCCTGTATGTTCAGGCCCCGATCGTTCAAAATCTTTTTTACTCCATCCTTCCACCTCCAATTTGGTCTCCCACTTCTCGTTCCCTCCACCTCCAACACATATATCCTCTTGGTCAATATTTCCTCACTCTCACTCATTCTCTCCATGTGACCAAACCATTTCAAAACACCCTCTTCTGCTCTCTCAGCCATACTCTTTTATTACCACACATCTCTCTTACCCTTTCATTACTTACTCGATCAAACCACCTCACACCACATATTGTCCTCAAACATTATATTTCTATCGCATCCACCCTCCTCCGCACAACTCTATCTATAGCCGATGCCTCTCACCATATATCATTGTTGGAACCACTATTCCTTCAAACATACCCATTTTTGCTTTCCGAGATAACGTTCTCGCCTTCCACACATTCTTCAACGTTCCCAGAACCTTCGCTCCCTCCCACACCCTACGATTCACTTCCGCTTCCTTGGTTTCATCAGCTGCCAAAGCCACTCCCAGATATCTAAAACACTTCATTTCCTCCAGTTTTTCTCCATTCAAACTTACCTCCCAATTGACTTGTCCCTCAACCCTACTGTACCTAATAACCTTGCTCTTATTCACATTTACCCTCAAATTTCTTCTCTCACACACTTTACCAAACTCACTCACCAGTTTCTGCAGTTTCTCACTCGAATCAGCCACCAGAGCTGTACTATCGGCGAACAGCAACTGACTCACTTCTCAAGCTCTCTCATCCACAACATACTGCATATTTGCCCCTCTCTCCAAAACTCTTGCATTCTACTCCCTAACAACCCCATCCATAAACAAATCAAACAACCATGGAGACATCACGCACCCCTGCCGCAAACAGACATTCACCGGGAACCAATCACTTTCCTCTCTTCCTACACGTACACATGCCTTACATCCTCGATAAAAGCTTTTCACTGCTTCTAAAAACTTACCTCCACACCATATACTCTTAAGACCTTCCACAAAGCATCTCTATCAACTAAATCATATGCCTTCTCCAGATCCAGAAATGCTACATACAAATGCGTCTGTTTTTCTAAGTATTTCTCACATACATTTTTCAAAGCAAACACCTGATCCACACATCCTTTACCACTTCTGAAACCACACTGCCCTTCCCCAGTCTGATGCTCTGTACATGCCTTCACCCTCTCAATCAGTACCCTCCCGTATAATTTCCCAGGAATACTCAACAGACTTTTGCCTCAGTAGTTTGAACACTCACCTTTATCCCCTTTGCCTTTGTACAATGGCACTATGCATGGATTCCGCTAATCCTAAGGCAGTTCACCATGAACCATACATACATTGAATATCCTTACCAACCAATCAACAACACAGTCACCCCTTAAAAAAAAGAAGAAAAAATCTAATGCAATACCATCCAAACACGCCGCCTTGCCGGATTTCATCTTTCCCGAAACTTTCACTACCTCTTCTCTGTTTACCAAACCATTCTCCCTGACCCTCTCACCTCGCACACCATCTCAAATAAAACACCCTATTTCTGCCACTCTATCATCAAACACATTCAACAAACCTTCAAAATACTCCATCTCCTCACTTCACCACTACTTGTTATTACACTCTCACTTGCCCCCTTCACCAGTGTCTACATTTGTTCTCTTGTCTTACGCACATTATTTTAACTTCCAAAACATCTTTTTATTCTCTCTAAAGTTTATATTCTTATTCTCTCTAAAGTGTAATGATACTCTCTCACTCCAACTCTTATTTGCCCTCCTTTTCAACCCTTTCACGTGTCTCTTGACCTCCTGCCGCTTTTCTTTTCTCTTTCACTAACAACGTCACTTCTACATCCCACCACTTACTACCCTTTTTAATCTGCCCACCTCCACCCACCTTTCTAATGCCACATGCATTTTTGCGCAAGCCAACACTGCTTCCCTAAATGCATTCCGTTCCTCATCCACTCCCCTCACGTCATTTGCTCTCGCCTTTTGCTATTCTACACTCAATCTCTCCTGGTACCTCCTCACACAATCCCCCTTTTCAAGCTCACTTACTTCCAGCACTCTCTTCTCCCCAACATTCTCTCTTATTTTCTGGAAATCTCTACAAATCTTCACCTTCGCCTCCACAATATAGTGATCAGACATCCCTCCAGTTGAACCTCTGAGCACATTAACTTCCAAGTCTCTCTTTCACATGCCTATCAATTAACACGTAGTCCAATAACGCTCTCCAGCCATCTCTCGTACTCACATATGTGTACTTATGCATATCTCTCCTATTAAACCAAGTATTCCCAATCACCAGTTTATTCACACACAAATCCACAAGCTCTTCACCATTTTCATTCACAACACTGCATACTCCATGTGCGCCAATGATACCTTCAACTGCCACATTACTCACCTTCGCATATAAATCACCCATCACTATAACCCGGTCTCGTCCATCAAAGCTGCTAACAAACTAACTCAACTGTTCCCAAAACACTTGCCTCTCATGATTTTCCTTCTCGTGCCCAGGTGCATAGGCACAAATAATCACCCATCTCTCTCCAACCTACTTTCAGCTTTACCCAAATCTGTCTAGAATTCACTCTCTTACTCTATCATATACTCCAACAACTGCTTAAGGAGTAGTCCTACTCCTTCCTTAGCTCTTGTCCTCTCACCAACCCCATGACTTTATTTCCAAGACTTTCCCAAACAATTCTTCCCCTTCACCATGATCAAGAACTAATTGTGAGGGAGGGAGTTCCATACACATGATCAAGAACAAACTGTGAAAGAGGAAGTATCATCCCCATGATCAAGAACTCACTGTGAGAAAGGGAGTATCGTCCCCATAATCAAGAACTAACTGTGAGGGAGGGAGTTCCATCCCCATGATTAAAAACTAACTGTGAAGGAGGGAGTTCCATTCCCTGTGAGGGAGGGTGTATCATCCCCATGATCAAGAAGTCACTGTGAGGGAGAGAGTATCATCCTCATAATCAAAAACTAACTGTGAGGGCGGGAGTTTCAAACTCATCATCAAGACCTAACTGTGAGGAAGGGTGCATCATCCCCATGATTCAGAACAAACTGTGATCAAGAACTAACTGTAAGGGGGGGAGTTCCATCCCATGACCAAGAACTAACTTTGAGGGAGGGAGTATCATCCACACGATCAAAAACTAATTGTGAGGGAGGGGGTATCATCCCCATGATCAAGAACTAAATGTGAGGGAGGGAGTTCAACCCCATGACCAAGAACTAATGGTGAAGGAGAGAGTTCCAACCCCATGATCAAGAACTAACTGTGAAGGAGGGAGCATCATCCCCATGATCAAGAACTAACTGTGAGGAGAGAGCATCATTAACATGATCAAGAGCTAACTTTGAGGGAGGGAGTATCATCCTCATAATCAAGAACTAACTGTGAGGGAGGAAGTTCCACCCCATGATCAAGAATTAATGTGAAGGAGGAAGTTCCATCGCCATGATCAAGAACTTTTTGTGAGGGAGGGAGTTCCAACCCATGATCAATAACTAACTGTGAGGGAGGGAGTTCCATCCCGTGATCAAGAATAAGGTGTGAGGTAGGGAATTCCATCCCCATGATCAACAAAAAAGTGTGAGAGCGGGAGCATCATCCCCATTATCAGGAAATACGTGTGAGGGAGGGGAGTATCATACCCATGATCAGGAAATACGTGTGAGGGAGGGGAGTATCATACCCATGATCAGGAAATACGTGTGAGGGAGGGGAGTATCATACCCATGATCAGGAAATACGTGTGAGGGAGGGGAGTATCATCCCCATGATCAGGAAATACGTGTGAGGGAGGGGAGTATCATCCCCATGATCAGGAAATACGTGTGAGGGAGGGGAGTATCATACCCATGATCAGGAAATACGTGTGAGGGAGGGGAGCATCATCCCCATGATCAGGAAATACGTGTGAGGGAGGGGAGTATCATCCCCATGATCAGGAAATACGTGTGAGGGAGGGGAGTATCATACCCATGATCAGGAAATACGTGTGAGGGAGGGGAGTATCATACCCATGATCAGGAAATACGTGTGAGGGAGGGGAGTATCATACCCATGATTCAAAACTAACTGTGAGGGAAGAAGTTTCATCCCGATGATCAACAACTAACTGTGAGGGAGGGAGTATCATAACCATGTTCAAGTACTAACTGAGAGGGACTATCATCGCCATGATCAAGAAGTAACTTTAAGGGAGGGATTTCCATCCCCATGATCAGGAACTTACTGTGAGAGTGAGAGTATCATCCCCATGATGAGGGACTAACTGTGAGGAAGGGAGTATAATCCCCATGATCAAGAACTATCTGTGATGGAGAAAGTTACATCCCGTGATCAGAAACTAATGAGAGGGAGGGACTTCCATCCCCATGATGAAAAATTAACTGTCAGTGTAGGAGTTCCATCCCGATGATTAAGAACTAACTCTGAGGGACTGAGTTCGATGCCTATAATTAAGAACTAATATAAGGAAAGGAGTTCCATCCCCATGATCAAGAAGCAACTTTGAGTTAGGGAGTATCATCCCCATGATCAAGAACTAACTGTGAAGGAGGGATTATCATTCCCAAGATCAAAAACTAACTGTGAGGGAGCAAGTTCCATCCCCGTGATCAAAAAGTAACTGTGAAGGGGGGGGGGGGGATCATCCCCATGATCAAGAATTAACTGTGAGGGAGGGAGTTCCATCCCCATGATCAAGAGGCAATTATGAGGGGAGTATCATCTCCATGATCAAGAACTAACTGTGAGGCAGGAAGTTCCACCCCATGATCAAGAACTAACTGTGAGGCAGGAAGTTCCAACCCCATGATCAAGAACTAACAGTGAGGGACGGAGTTCCATCCCATGATCAACAAGTAACTTTGAGGGAGGAAGCATCGTCCTCATGATCAAGAACTACCTGTGAGGGAGGGAGTTCCAACCCTATTATAAAGAACTAACTGTGAGGCAGGAAGTTCCACCCCATGATCAAGAACTAACTGTGAGGCAGGAAGTTCCACCCCATGATCAAGAACTAACTGTGAGGCAGGGAGTTCCAACCCCATGATCAAGAACTAACTGTGAGGCAGGAAGTTCCACCCCATGATCAAGAACTAACTGTGAGGCAGGGAGTTCCAACCCCATGATCAAGAACTAACTGTGAGGGAGGGAGTTCCAACCCCATGATCAAGAACTAACTGTGAGGGAGGAAGTTCCACCCCATGATCAAGAACTAACTGTGAAGGAGGGAGTTCCACCCCATTATAAAGAACTAACTGTGAAGAAGGAAGTTCCATCCCCATGATCAAGAACTAACTGTGAGGGAGGTGTTCCATCCCGTTGATCAAAAACTAATTGTGAGGGAGGGATTATCGTCCCCATTGATCAAGTACTAACTGTGAGGGAGGGAGTTTCACCCCATGATCAAGAACTAATTGTGAGGGAGAGATTTCCTTCCCGATGATCAAGAACTAGCTGTGAGGGAGGGAGTTTCACCCCATGATCAAGAACTAACTGTGAGACAGGGAGTATCAACCCCATGAGTATCAAGAACTAACTATGAGGGAGGGCGTATCATCACCATAATCAGGAACTAACTGTGAGGGAGGGAGCTCCATCCCCATGAACGAATTAACTGAGGGAGGTAGCATCATCCCCATGATAAAGATCTAACTGTAATAGAGGGAGTATCATCCCCATGATCAAGAACTAACTGTGAGGGAGGAAGTTTCACCCCATAATCAAGAACTACTTGTGAAGGAGGCACTTCCATCCCCATGATGAAGAACTAACTGTGAGGGAGGAAGTTTCATCCCATAATCAAGAACTACCTGTGAAGGAGGCACTTCCATCCCCATGATGAAGAACTAACTGTGAGGGAGGGAGTATAATCTCCATGATCAATAACGAACTGTGAGGGACGGATTATCATTACCATGATCAAGAACTATCTGTGAGGGAGGAAGTTCCACCCCGTGATGAAGAACGACTAACTGTGAGGGAAAGAGTTCCATGCTCATGATCAAGAACTAGCTGTGTGGGAGGGAGTATTATCATCCCCATGATCAAGAACTAACTGTTAGTAAGCGAGTTCCATCCCCATGATCATGAACTAACTATGAATGAGGAAGTTCCACCCCATGATCAAGAACTAATTGTGAGGGAGTGAGTTCCATACCCATGAACAAAAACTAGCTGTGAGGGAAAGAGTTCCATCCCCATGACCGAGAACAAACTTTGAGGGAGTTACTTCCATCCCCATGATCAAGAACTAATTGTGAGTCAGGAAGTTCCTCACTATGATCAAGAACTAACTGTGAGGGAGTTAGTTCCATCGCCATGATCAAGAACTATCTGTGAGGGAGGAGGTTCCACCATATGATCAAGAACTGACTGTGAGGGAGGGAGTTCCATCGCCATTATCAAGAACTAACTTTGAGGGAGGAAGTTCCATCCCCATGATTAAAAACTAACTATGAGGGAGGGAGTTCCATCCTCATGATTAAGAACTAACTGTGAAAGGGGGAGATCCATCCCCATGATTAAGAACTAATGTGAGGGAGGGAGTTCCACCCCCATTATAAAGAACTAACTGAGATAGAAGGAGTTCCATCACCATGATTAAGATCTAACTGTGAGGAAGGAACTTCAATCCCGATGATCGAGAACTAATTGTGAATGAGGGATTTACATCCCTATGATCAAGAACTAACTATGTTAGAGGGAGTATCATTTCCATGATCAAGAACTAACTGTGAGGAGGGGGTATCATCCCTATGATCAAGAACTAACTGTGAGGGAGGAAGATCCACCCCATGATCAAGAAATAACTATGGGGGAGGGAGTTCCATTCCCTTGATTAAGAACCAGCTGTGAGAGAGGGAGTATCATCCACATGATCTAGAACTAACTGTGAGGGAGGGAGTTCCATCCCATGATTAGGAACTAATAGGAGGAGGGAGTTCCATCCCCAAGATCAAGAACTAACTGTGAGATTTGTAATTCCATCCCCATAATTAAAAATTAATATAAGAGACGGAGTTCCATCTCCATGATCAAGAAGTAGCTGACGGCAGGAGTTCCATCCCAGTGATCAAGAACTAACTGTGAGGGAGGGAGTATCATCCCCATGATCAAGAACTAACTCTGAGGGAGGGAGTATCATCCCCATGATCAAGAACTAACTGTGAGGGAGGGAGTATCATCCCCATGATCAAGAACTAACTGTGAGGGAGGGAGTTCCATCCCATTGATCAAGAAGTATCTGTGAGGGAGGGAGTATCATCCCCATGATCAAGAAATATTTGTGAAGGAGGGAGTATCATTACCTTGATAAAGAATTAACTGTGAGGGAGGGAGTGTCATCCCACTGATCAAGAATTAACTGTGAAGGAGCGAGTTCCATTCCCATAATCAAAAAGTAACTGTGAGGGAAGGAGAATCATCCCCATGATAAAAGACTAACTGTAAGGGAGTTCTATCCCCATGATCAAGAACTAACTGTGAGGGAGGGAGTATCATCCCCATGAGCAAGAACAAACTGTGAGGAAGGAAGTTCCACCCCATGATCAAGAACGAAATGGGAGGGAGGAAAGTCCATCGCCATGATCAAGAACTAACCTTGAGGGAGGGAGTTCTACCCTATGATCAAGAACTAAATGTGAGGGAGAGCGTTCGCCACCATTATCAAGAACTAACTCTGGGGAAAGGAATTCCAAACCCATGATCAAGAATTTATTGTGAGGGAGGGAGTATCATCCCTATGATCGATAACTAATTGTGAGGGAGGAAGTCCAACCCCATGATCAAGAACTAACGGCGAGGAAGACAGTTCCAACCATATTATTAAGAACTAATCGTGAGGAAGGGGGTTCCACCGCCATGGTCAAGAACTAACCGTGAGGGAAGGTGTATCATCCCCATGATCAAGAACTAATTGTGAAGGAGGAAGTTCCACCCAATGATCAAGAACTAACGGTGAGGGAGAGAGTTTCAACCCAGTGATCAAGAACTAACTGTGAGGGAAGGTGTATCATCCCCATGGTCAAGAACTAAATCTGAGGGAGGAAGTTCCACCCAGTGATCAAGAACTAACTGTGAGGGAGGGAGTTCCATTGCCACGATCAAGAACTAACTGTGAGGGAGGAAGTCCAACCCAATGATCAAGAACTAACTGTGAAGGAAGTTGTATCATCCCCATGATCAAGAACTAATTGTGAAGGAGGAAGTTCCACCCAATGATCAAGAACTAACGGTGAGGGAGAGTTTCAACCCAGTGATCAAGAACTAACTGTGAGGGAAGGTGTATCATCCCCATGGTCAAGAACTAAATCTGAGGGAGGAAGTTCCACCCAGTGATCAAGAACTAACTGTGAGGGAGGGAGTTCCATTGCCACGATCAAGAACTAACTGTGGGGGAGGAAGTTCAACCCCATGATCAAGAACAAAATGTTAGGGAGGAATTTCCATCGCCATGATCAAGAACTAACTGTGAGATAGTGAGTACCATCCCCATGATCAAGAAGTCAGAGTAAGGGAGAGAGTATCATAGCCATGATCAAAAACTAACTGAGGGAGGGAGTGCCACCCCCATGATCAAGATCTAACTGTGAGGGAGGGAGTATGATCCCCATGATCAAGAACGAACCGTGAGGGAGTTCCATCGCCATGATCAAGAAGAAACTATGAGGGACGGACTATCATCCCCATGATCAAGAACTAACTGTGAGGGAGGGAGTTCCACCCCCATGATCAAGAGGTGAATGTGAGGGAGGAAGTATCATCCTCATGATCAAGAACTATCTGAGGGAGGGAATGCAATCCCCATGATCAAGAACTCACTAAGAGGGAGGGAGTATAATCCTCATTATAAAGAACTAACTGTAACAGAAAGAGTTCCATCCCAAAGATCAAGAGGTAAATGTAAGGGAGGGAGTATCATCCCCATTATCAAGAACTATCCGTGAGGGAGGAGTCTCTTCCCCACAATCAATAACTAATTGTGAGGGAGGAAGTCCAGCCCCATGATCAAGAACTAACGGTGAGGAAGACAGTTCCAACCATATTATTAAGAACTAACTGTGAGGGAGGGAGTTCCACCCCCATGGTCAAGAACTAACTGTGAGGGAGGGAATTCCACCCCCATGGTCAAGAACTAACTGTGAGGGAGGGATATCCATCCCCATGATCAAGAACTAACTGTGAGAGAGAGAGAGTTCCATCCCCATTATCAAGAACTAGGGGTGAGGGAGTATCATCCCCATGATCAAGAACTAACTGTTAGGGAGGGAGTTCCATACCCATGATCAGGAACTAACTGTGAGGGAGGGATTTCCATCCCCATGGTCAAGAACTAACTTTGAAGGAGGTAGTTCCATCTCCATGATCAAGAACTAATTGTGAGGGGGCAAGTGCCAACCCCAGATCAAGAACTAACTGTGAGGAAGGGAGTTCCATCCTCACAATCAATAACTAACTATGAGGGAGGGAGTTTCACCCCCATGATCGAGAACTATCTGTGAGGGGAGTTCCATCCCATGATCTGGAACTAATGGGAAGGAGGGAGTTCTATCCCCATGATAAAGAAGTAACTTTGAGGAAGGGAGTTCCATTTCCATGATTAAGAAATAATGTGAGGAAGGGAGTTCTATCCCCATGATCAAGAAGTAACTGTGAGAGAGGGAGTATCCATCCCACATCATAGACTAACTATGAGGGAGGAGTTCCACCCCATGATCAAAATATACTGTAGGGAGGAGTTCCATCCCATGATCAAGAACTAATGTGAGGAGGGAGTTCATCCCCATGATCAAAGTAACTTGTGAGGGAGGGAGTTCCATCCATGATCAAGAATAATGTGAGGGAGGGAGTTCATTCCCCATGATCAAAAAGTAACTGTGAGGGAGGGAGTATCATCCCCATGATCAAGAACTAACTGTGAGAGGGAGTTCCATCCCATGATCAAAGAATGAGGAAGATTCATCCCTAATCAAAACAATGTGAGGGAGGAGTTCCATCCCATGATCAACAGTAATGTGAGGGAGGGAGTTCCATCCCATGATCAAAGTAATGTGAGGGAGGAGTTCATCCCCATGATCAACAGGTAATTGTGAGGGAGGGAGTTCCATCCCCATGATCAACAGGTAATTGTGAGGGAGGGAGTTCCATCCCCATGATCAACAGGTAATTGTGAGGGAGGGAGTTCCATCCCATGATCAACAGGTAATTGTGAGGGAGGGAGTTCCATCCCCATGATCAACAGGTAATTGTGAGGGAGGGAGTTCCATCCCCATGATCAACAGGTAATTGTGAGGGAGGGAGTTCCATCCCCATGATCAACAGGTAATTGTGAGGGAGGGAGTTCCATCCCCATGATCAACAGGTAATTGTGAGGGAGGGAGTTCCATCCCCATGATCAACAGGTAATTGTGAGGGAGGGAGTTCCATCCCCATGATCAACAGGTAATTGTCAGGGAGGGAGTTCCATCCCCATGATCAACAGGTAATTGTGAGGGAGGGAGTTCCATCCCCATGATCAACAGGTAATTGTCAGGGAGGGAGTATCATCCCCATGATCAACAGGTAATTGTGAGGGAGGGAGTTCCATCCCCATGATCAACAGGTAATTGTGAGGGAGGGAGTTCCATCCCCATGATCAACAGGTAATTGTGAGGGAGGGAGTTCCATCCCCATGATCAACAGGTAATTGTGAGGGAGGGAGTTCCATCCCCATGATCAACAGGTAATTGTGAGGGAGGGAGTTCCATCCCCATGATCAACAGGTAATTGTCAGGGAGGGAGTTCCATCCCCATGATCAACAGGTAATTGTCAGGGAGGGAGTTCCATCCCCATGATCAACAGGTAATTGTCAGGGAGGGAGTTCCATCCCCATGATCAACAGGTAATTGTGAGGGAGGGAGTTCCATCCCCATGATCAACAGGTAATTGTGAGGGAGGGAGTTCCATCCCCATGATCAACAGGTAATTGTGAGGGAGGGAGTTCCATCCCCATGATCAACAGGTAATTGTGAGGGAGGGAGTTCCATCCCCATGATCAACAGGTAATTGTGAGGGAGGGAGTTCCATCCCCATGATCAACAGGTAATTGTGAGGGAGGGAGTTCCATCCCCATGATCAACAGGTAATTGTGAGGGAGGGAGTTCCATCCCCATGATCAACAGGTAATTGTCAGGGAGGGAGTTCCATCCCCATGATCAACAGGTAATTGTGAGGGAGGGAGTTCCATCCCCATGATCAACAGGTAATTGTCAGGGAGGGAGTTCCATCCCCATGATCAACAGGTAATTGTGAGGGAGGGAGTTCCATCCCCATGATCAACAGGTAATTGTGAGGGAGGGAGTTCCATCCCCATGATCAACAGGTAATTGTGAGGGAGGGAGTTCCATCCCCATGATCAACAGGTAATTGTGAGGGAGGGAGTTCCATCCCCATGATCAACAGGTAATTGTGAGGGAGGGAGTTCCATCCCCATGATCAACAGGTAATTGTCAGGGAGGGAGTTCCATCCCCATGATCAACAGGTAATTGTGAGGGAGGGAGTTCCATCCCCATGATCAACAGGTAATTGTCAGGGAGGGAGTTCCATCCCCATGATCAACAGGTAATTGTCAGGGAGGGAGTTCCATCCCCATGATCAACAGGTAATTGTGAGGGAGGGAGTTCCATCCCCATGATCAACAGGTAATTGTGAGGGAGGGAGTTCCATCCCCATGATCAACAGGTAATTGTGAGGGAGGGAGTTCCATCCCCATGATCAACAGGTAATTGTCAGGAGGGAGTTCATCCCCATGATCAACAGGTAAATTGTGAGGGAGGGAGTTCCATCCCCATGATCAACAGGTAATTGTCAGGGAGGGAGTTCCATCCCCATGATCAACAGGTAATTGTCAGGGAGGGAGTTCCCATCCCCATGATCAACAGGTAATTGTGAGGGAGGGAGTTCCATCCCCATGATCAACAGGTAATTGTGAGGGAGGGAGTTCCATCCCATGATCAACAGGTAATTGTGAGGGAGGGAGTTCCATCCCCATGATCACAGGTAATTGTCAGGGAGGGAGTTCCATCCCCATGATCAACAGGTAATTGTGGAGGGAGTCATGATCAGGTTAGGGAGGGAGTTCCATCCCATGATCAACAGGTAATTGTGAGGGAGGGAGTTCCATCCCCATGATCAACAGGTAATTGTGAGGGAGGGAGTTCCATCCCCATGATCAACAGGTAATTGTGAGGGAGGGAGTTCCATCCCCATGATCAACAGGTAATTGTGAGGGAAGGAGCTCCATGCCCATGATCAACAGGTAATTGTGAAGGAGGGGGTTCCATCCCCATGATCAACAGGTAATTGTCAGGGAGGGAGTTCCATCCCCATGATCAACAGGTAATTGTGAGGGAGGGAGTTCCATCCCCATGATCAACAGGTAATTGTGAAGGATGGAGTTCCATCCCCATGATCAACAGGTAATTGTCAGTGACGGAGTTTCATCCCCATGATCAACAGGTAATTGTGAGGGAGGGAGTTCCATCACCATGATCAACAGGTAATTTTGAGGGAGGGAGTTCCATCCCCATGATCAACAGGTAATTGTGAGGGAGGGAGTTCCATCCCCATGATCAACAGGTAATTGTCAGGGAGGGAGTTCCATTCCCATGATCAACAGGTAATAATCAGGGAGGGAGTTCCATCCCCATGATCAACAGGTAATTGTCAGGGATGAAGTTCCATCCCCATGATCAACAGGCAATTGTGAGGGAGGGAGTTCCATCCCCATGATCAACAGGTAATTGTCAGGGAGGGAGTTCCATACCTATGATCAACAGGTAATTGTGAGGGAGGGAGTTCCATCCCCATGATCAACAGGTAATTGTGAGGGAGGGAGTTCCATCCCCATGATCAACAGGTAATTGTCAGGGAGGGAGTTCCATCCCCATGATCATTAGGTAATTGTGAGGGAAGGAGCTCCATGCCCATGATCAACAGGTAATTGTGAAGGAGGGGTTCCATCCCCATGATCAACAGGTAATTGTGAGGGAAGGAGCTCTATCCCCATGATCAACAGGTAATTGTGAGGGAAGGAGCTCCATGCCCATGATCAACAGGTAATTGTGAAGGAGGGGGTTCCATCCCCATGATCAACAGGTAATTGTGAGGGAGGGAGTTCCATCCCCATGATCAACAGGTAATTGTGAGGGAGGGAGTTCCATCCCCATGATCAACAGGTAATTGTCAGGGACGGAGTTCCATCCCCATGATCAACAGGTGATTGTCAGGGAGGGAGTTCCATCCACATGATCAACAGGTAATTGTGAGGGAGGGAGTTCCATCCCCAGGATCAACAGGTAATTGTAAGGGAGGGAGTTCCATCACCATGATCAACAGGCAATTGTGAGGGAGGGAGTTCCATCCCCATGATCAACAGGTAATTGTCAGGGAGGAAGTTCCATCCCCATGATCAACAGGTAATTGTGAGGGAGGGAGTATCATCCCCATGATCAACAGGTAATTGTGAGGGAGGGTGTTCCATCCCCATGATCAACAGGTAATTGTCAGGGAGGGAGCATCATCCCCATGATCAACTGGTAATTGTGAGGGAGGGAGTTCCACCCCCATGATCAACAGGTAATTGTGAGGGAGGGAGTTCCATCCCCATGAGCAACAGGTAATTGTGAGGGAGGGAGTTCCATCCCCATGATCAACAGGTAATTGTCAGGGAGGGAGTTCCATCCCCATGATCAACACGTAATTGTCAGGGAGGGAGTTCCATCCCCATGATCAACAGGTAATTGTGAGGGAGGGAGTTCCATCCCCATGATCAACAGGTAATTGTCAGGGAGGGAGTTCCATCCCCATGATCAACAGGTAATTGTCAGGGAGGGAGTATCATCCCCATGATCAACAGGTAATTGTGAGGGAGGGTGTTCCATCCCCATGATCAACAGGTAATTGTGAGGGAGGGAGTTCCATCCCCATGATCAACAGGTGATTGTGAGAGAGGGAGTTCCATCCCCATGATCAACAGGTAATTGTCAGGGAGGGTGTTCCATCCCCATGATCAACAGGTAATTGTCAGGGAGGGAGTTCCATCCCCATGATCAACAGGTAATTTTGAGGGAGGGAGTTCCATCCCCATGATCAACAGGTAATTGTGAGGGAGGGAGTTCCATCCCCATGATCAACAGGTAATTGTGAGGGAGGGTGTTCCATCCCCATGATCAACAGGTAGTTGTGAGGGAGGGAGTTCCATCCCCATGATCAACAGGTAATTGTCAGGGATGGAGTTCCATCCCCATGATCAACAGGTAATTGTCAGGGAGGGAGTTCCATCCCCATGATCAACAGGTAATTGTGAGGGAGGGAGTTCCATCCCCATGTTCAACAGGTAATTGTCAGGGAGGGAGTTCCATCCCCATGATCAACAGGTAATTGTCAGGGAGGGAGTTCCATCCCCATGATCAACAGGTAATTGTCAGGGAGGGAGTTCCATCCCCATGATCAACAGGTAATTGTCAGGGAGGGAGTTCCATCCCCATGATCAACAGGTAATTGTCAGGGAAGGAGCATTTATCTGAAGCTACTGATGTGTACGGAGCTGATGCTGAGTTCGGTTGTAGTTATTCCTCCCTCTGTTATCGCTTACCCTCGCTTGGTTTTGAAGGTTTGTCGAAAGTTGTTGTTTAACATCATTTATAAGGTTGTTGTTGTTTTGTGCAAAATAGACATTTCATTACCGGGTGTCACAAGTTCGCCTCACCTTTGTGCTGCTGGTTCCGACCTGAAACTTTTTTTCTGTAAAACAATCGCCTGATTTTTTTTTTTTTTTTTTTTTTGGTAGTTAGTTTTTCCCATTATCTGGGGTGGTTTGCCACGCCAGATTTTGGGGCTAGGCCCCTATACGATGGACCCAGGTTAGCCCCCGCTACGGGGGTAGTGGTGACGGACCCTCTATTAAGAATAAAAACGCTTATTATGTGACCGGGTCAACAACCCTCGCCTCCCTCAATCCCTTCCTAATCAGGAAGGTCATTGATGGATGGTCTGGGTCTGTTGAAACGGTAAGGAAACTGGCTAGTGGTGATTTGTTGGTTAAAGTAAACTCAACGAATCAGGTGGCGGAACTGCTAAAGTTGACCAAGTTCCATCCTCATGATGTTGTGGTCTCTATACCAATTTTCATGACTTTATGCAGGGGAGTCATCAACTGCACTGATGTCATAGATATGTCAGAGGACGCCATTGTGAAGGAACTGGCAAACGAGGACGTTATCGCTGTTAGGGTCGTCACTAAACTTATCAATGGTGAACGACGTAGAACTTCCCTAATGAACCTAGCATTGGGAAAATCTCGTCTACCACATAATATCTCGATTGTTTACATGCGTTGTCAAGTTCGTCCCAATATTCCGGATCCCCTACGCTGTTTTAGATGCCAGAAATTTGGTCACCCTTTAAAGTCTAGCACTCTTTCTGCAAAATGTGGGAAGTGTGCAGCGAAGGGTCATACAGAGGCGGACTGTACGACTAACAGGATGTTGGGTGTTAACTGTAATGGCAACCAGCCAAGTTCGCACCGGGCGTGTCCCCCGGTTCCAGTTTGAGAAAGACGTGTGCACAGTTAAGACACACAACAACATCTCATATAGCGAGGCTAGGAGGAAGGTTAAGGAGTCTCATGAGACTCCTAAACCTAATGAATCCTACGCGTCGTCTCTGAAATGTAAGCCGGTTATGTGAACAATCTCAACGCAGAGTCCTTGTGACACGTCGACCGCCAGTACCCAGCTCCATCTAACCCTACACTTAGTTATCTAACCAAAACCCACAGAAAATCCTGTGCCAACACCATCTCCTCTTCCCACCCTAAAGATAAGAAAGAGAACAAAACTAACAAATCCTTAAACTTAACTAAACTTGTGAAAACTACGTCGCACGTCATCGCACCAGTACCTCCAGCACAGAGGTCTGTAGTTCACAGGTCCACTTCGTTGGAGGACATAGACTTGATGGATGCCAGACAATCCACTTCCAGGGACCGATCATGTTCTCCTGGGGACTCGCCCAAGTCCCGACATAAACGGGGTAAGAAAACTGGTCGGTTAAATAACTCTTAAACTAACACGTTCAACATCATCCAGTGGAATTGTAGAGGCCTTAGGCATAAGCAAGCACAACTACAACTGTTGCTTGTACTGTATAGGCCAGTCGTGATATGTTTACAAGAGACACTTCTAAACAGCACCGTCGAAAACTGTTCCGTTGTAGACAGCTATCACTGATATAGAAGAGACGAGAATCGTGGGATAGCTATCACTGGTATAGAAGAGACGAGAATCATGGGATAGCTAGCTATGTACACGAGTAACTTTAAATTCTAGTGTGGACGTTGTCGCATGTAGAGTATAATTTGTTAAGACATACCTGGCCATCTGCTCAATATATCGCTCCGGTGCACTTGATAATGATGAGTTAAATTTGCTGGTTAATCCTCACCATAAAGTAGTTTTAGGAGAGTTCAATGTTCCTCATGATCAGGTGAAGTAGCCGGGCAGACGCTACTGGGGAACAAATGGTTAGTTTTATGATCACTGCCAACCTCGCTCTTGTGAACGATGGTTGTGGAACTCGTGTAGATGACCGAACTGGTAATATCTCAGCAATTGATTCATCCTTGTCATCGCCGCCGGATATACTTAACACCATCATCACTTGGGGTATTATTGACGACTTCTTCCCTGGAAAGTGACCATTTCCTTATCTGTCTTTCTTATTCATGCGACATTATTACCAACCCGTCGTCTCGTCTCCGCCTAAATCTAACTATAAGAAAGCAGACTGGGTGTCATGCACAAGGCAAGCCGTCCTGGATATATCCGGTGGTGGTAACATTGATGCAGAGGTCCTCCAGGTTACCACCTCCACCATACTGAGCTCAGGCTGCTCACAACTCTATACCTAAGGTTTCTACAATTTCCACAAAGCACAGAGTTCCTTGGTGGACACCAAATGGCCGGCATGCACTGCGTGAGCGCAAGAAGAGATACAGGATGGTCGACAACGAACCTTCAGATAATAACTTTATTACATACAAACGTGCGAGGCCCAGGCAAGAAGAACTATCCAACAAGCCAAACGAGACTCCTGGTGCGGCGGTGTCTCTACCGTGAACAAGGACACACCAGGAAGTCAGCTCTGGTCCACAAGCAATAACATCAAAAGAAAATACAAGCCGCCACTTCCTCCGCAAATCCTCCACCAAGATTAAGTCATCGACGACCCGGTGGACGTGGCCAACACACTCGCCAGGTGGACGTGGCCAACACACTCGCCAGGTGGACGTGGCCAACACACTCGCCAGGTGGACGTGGCCAACACACTCGCCAGGTGGACGTGGCCAACACACTCGCCAGGTGGACGTGGCCAACACACTCGCCAGGAGATTCTCAGAAACAAGCAGCTCGGTCAATTACGACCTGCGCTTCCTACATCACAAGCGACACGCCAAGCTGCAGTTACCAGACTTTGCCAAAGAAAATACTTTTGATTATAACCAAACGTTCACCATTGCCAGAACTGCTTCTTGCCCTGAAATCATGTAAAGGTTCGAGCCCGGGACCCAGGTGTACATTCACAGAAAAAGAAGCACAGTTAGTAAAGTAGTTAGATCTTCCTGCACGTCCCAATGACTAATTGGGAATCTATGAAGACAATCTGATCCAGCATCTTATTCAGGCCAACCTGACTACTCTGTTAACATTGTACAATGATGAGATTTGGACGTCTCGAACGTTTCCAAACTCCTGGCACTTTGCGCACGTCATCCCCATCACAAAAGGTTCTGGACGCATCGACGAGCTGCATTTGTAAGGTCATGGAGAGAATAGTTGACAGAAGGCTACTTTGTTGTAAGAATCGAAGGTTTTATCAAATGATCAACAGTGTGCTTTCCGTCGTAATACAGGCACATTGGATCATTTGATACACCTAAAACATTCCATCTTAGAGTCATTCAGTAAAGTGCGTTTTTTGGTTGCTGTCTTTATAGATGTAGAAAAAGCCTTCGACATGAGAGCGAAACAGAATTTTAAGCAAAGTTTATGTTTTTTGTTTAAGAGGTTATTTACCCATATTTAAAAGAAGTTTTTGAAACGATAGAACTTTTGCTGTGAAACTTACCAGCACTCGATGTCACTTCGGACACATTTGTCTAAGAGAATGGGATGCCGCAAGGCAGCGTTCTAAGCCCAACATTATTTAGTATTATGATTAATGATATTGTGTCTCCAGCTTCCGTCCCGCGACATCTTAAGTACTCGCTTTATGCTGATGATTGTGCACTACGGCTCATCCTCGCCTAATGTGTGTGCACAGTTCTCGTCTGAGCGGGTTCAACCTGCGCTGGAGTCCGTTCATCGTTGGCCGCTACACTGGCCATTTACCTTCTCACACAACAAAAGTATCGCGGTTGCCTTCACCCGAAAAATTAATATCTCGAATTTGCTTTTAACGTTAGACAACAACCCGATCCCATTTCGAAATACAGTTAAATTCCTAGGCTAAGATTTTGATAAAAGACTTAATTGGAAAAGTCATGTTGACTATCTAGTAAGAAATTGCAGTAAAAGATTAAATGTTCTTAAATGCCTCTCGGGCTCCTCCTGAGGAGCCGACAGAAGATCTCTATTATTGATTTATAAATCCCTAATTAGATCTAGATTAGACTATGGCTCGCAGGTGCATGCTTCGGCGAGCGAGCATACCCTGAGGAGGTTGGGTGTGTTACAGAATAAATGCCTCTACGAATGTGTCTTGGAGTCCTAACCTGTACCAGAGTTCCACAATTGAGGACTAAGACGTGAGATCCTGTCGTGGCCAAGTGGTATTCTGATGACCAGGAGGAACAATACAACTGCCTGTCGCCTCATTCTGGAATGTTCACAACTCGTCAACAGAGGCGTCAGGCCCCTGGCTGTCAGAATACACTTCCTCAGTGAGAACTCCGGTATTAAAGTGATCAATGAACTAGACTCGCTGGTCAAATACTCATTACATCCCTGGGAGGGTTCAAAGATCAACATCAAGACGAGCTGGTTACCAACCAAAATAGCACATACATCGGAGAGCGAGGTACACCAGCATCAAGACGAGCTGGTTACCAACCAAAATAGCACATGCATCGGAGGGCGAGGTACACCAGCATCAAGACGAGCTGGTTACCAATCAAAATAGCACATACATCGGAGGGCGAGGTACACCAGCATCAAGACGAGCTGGTTACCAACCAAAATAGCACATACATCGGAGGGCGAGGTACACCAGCAACAAGACGAGCTGGTTACCAACCAAAATAGCACATACATCGGAGGGCGAGGTACACCAGCGTTTTCGTCAGGTCATCATTGATCACTTATCGTATGTTCACTTCTACACTGATGGCTCCAAGACGGATGAGTGTGTGGGTGCAAGTGTATGGTCGATGGAGTGTGTCCTCAGTAATAGCCTTGCCGAACCATACATCAGTGTTTTGTGCTGAGTTGTTTGCCATTGATCGAGCCATAGACTATATGATTAATTCAAATCACAGTAAAGCTATAATTTTTTCTGATTCTCTTTCTGTTCTTAAAGCAATAGGCTCTGAATGTACAAAGTCCTGTGAAATACAGGGCAATAGTATTGATAAAGTAAATTCATGTAATGAATATATCATCTTGATCTGGGTGCCTGGCTGGTCATTGCAATATATACGACAATGAGCAGGCAGACAGCTTGGCTAAGTCGACCTCAGAACTCGAGGAGGTGGTTCCGATCCCTCGGGAGCTGGGGTCCTGCCTTTCCTTGGGGAAGAGATCAATCCATCTTCTGTGGCAGAGTCAGTGGACCAACCTGACCATCAACAAGGAAATACAAGCAAGAAGTGACCGACTGGTCGACCTCATACCGCAAGAAGAGAAGAGAAGAGGTCGTGGTGGCCAGCCTCAGGATAAATTGTACGTACACCACCCATCTGCAGCCATTCACAACCAAAAGCTTCCCACCCGTATGCCAACAATGCAAACAAATATCAACAATTGAACATTTACTGCTAAAATGCAATAGATATCAACAATATAGAAGGAAATTGATAAATTACCAGAACAAAAACATTTTTAACATCATTAATGTACTCGGGGATAACCCGAGTACTATTGACAAATTGATGGTCTTCCTCAGAGAAACAGAATTAATCAAGATGATGTAAGGTGGTTCGTGTGTTCTCCTCTGTGGCGGAGTCGGCTTGGTGTGCGGCTCCTCCTACTTGGGCTGGTCGCATGGTGGGTGGACATGTCTTATCAAGCGGTCGGCCTCGGAGGAAGGTGGTCATCCTCCGGGCCAGCTGCGCCATGGTGGTGAGTCGGCGGACCTCCGATTAACTCTCTATTGTGTGTGCATCTCGTAGTGGATGCCTGTCCCTAGTCTGTCCTATCTTCTCGCATTCTTGGGTAAATTGCAACCGTGGACACTGTGCCAAATGGGTGGTATTTCCCGCCACGTCTGCCCAATACCCACAAATATTCTATTTACATTATCTATTTTCATTGTTATCTATCTTTACAATTACGTCAAAATTACATTATATATATTATTCATTTTGCTTTGTCGCTGTCTTCCGCGTTTGCGAGGTAGCGCAAGGAAACAGACAAAAGAAATGGCCCAACCCACCCTCATACACATGTATATACAAACACGTCCACACACGCAAATATACATACCCATACATCTCCATGTACACATATATATACACACACAGACACATACATATATACACATGCACACAATTCACACTGTCTGCCTTTATTCATTCCCATCGCCACCTCGCCACACATGGAATGACATCCCCCTCCCCCCTCATGTGTGCGAGGTAGCGCTAGGAAAAGACAACGAAGGCCCCATTCGTTCACACTCAGTCTCTAGCTGTCATGCAATAATGCCCGAAACCACAGCTTCCTTTCCACATCCAGGCCCCACAGAACCTTCCATGTGTGTGTGTGTATATATATATATATATATATATATATATATATATATATATATATATATATATATATATATATATATATATATATATATATATATATATATATATATATATATATATATATATATATATATATATATATATATATATATATATATATATATATATATATTTCTATATCTATATATATATATATATATATATATATATATATATATATATATATATATATATATATATATATATATATATATATATATATATATATTAACACGTAATCCAATAACGCTCTCTGGCCATCTCTCCTACTTACATACGTATACTTATGTAAATCTCGCTTTTTAAACCAGGTATTCCCAATCACCAGTCCTTTTTCAGCACATAAATCTACAAGCTCTTCACCATTTCCATTTACAACACTGAACACCCCATGTATACCAATTATTCCCTCAACTGCCACATTACTCACCTTTGCATTCAAATCACCCATCACTATAACCCGGTCTTGTGCATCAAAACCACTAACACACTCATTCAGCTGCCCCCAAAACACTTGCCTCTCATGATCTTTCTTCTCATGCCCAGGTGCATATGCACCAATAATCACCCATCTCTCTCCATCAACTTTCAGTTTTACCCATATGAATCGAGAATTTACTTTCTTACATTCTATCACATACTCCCACAACTCATGTTTCAGGAGTACTGATACTCCTTCCCTTGTTCTTGTCCTCTCACTAATCCCTGACTAATCCCAAGACATTCCCAAACCACTCTTCCCCTTTACCCTTGAGCTTCGTTTCACTCAAAGCCAAAACATCCAGGTTCCTTTCCTCAAACGCGCGCGAAAGAGAGACTTTTGGATGTTAATGTGCTGAGAGGTGCAACTGGAGGGATTTCTGATCATTATCTTGTGGAGGATAAGGTGAAGATTTGTATGGGTTTTCAGAAAAGAAGAGTGAATGTTGGGGTGAAAAGGGTGGTGAGAGTAAGTGAGCTTGGGAAGGAGACTTGTGTGAGGAAGTACCAGGAGAGACTGAGTACAGAATGGAAAAAGGTGAGAACAATGAAAGTAAGGGGAGTGGGGGAGGAATGGGATGTATTTAGGGAATCAGTGATGGAGTGCGCAAAAGATGCTTGTGGCATGAGAAGCGTGGGAGGTGGGTTGAAGAAGCAAGATTATTAGTGAAAGAGAAGAGAGAGGCATTTGGACGATTTTTGCAGGGAAAAATGCAAATGAGTGGGAGATGTATAAAAGAAAGAGACAGGAGGTCAAGAGAAAGGTGCAAGAGGTGAGAAAAAGGGCAAATGAGAGTTGGGGTGAGAGAGTATCATTAAATTTTAGGGAGAATAAAAAGATATTCTGGAAGGAGGTAAATAAAGTGCGTAAGACTAGGGAGCGAATGGGAACTTCAGTGAAGGGCGCTAATGGGGAGGTGATAACAAGTAGTGGTGATGTGAGAAGGAGATGGAGTGAGTATTTTGAAGGTTTGTTGAATGTGTTTGATGATAGAGTGGCAGATATAGGGTGTTTTGGTCGAGGTGGTGTGCAAAGTGAGAGGGTTAGGGAAAATGATTTGGTAAACAGAGAAGAGGTAGTAAAAGCTTTGCGGAAGATGAAAGCCGGCAAGGCAGCAGGTTTGGATGGTATTGCAGTGGAATCTATTAAAAAAGGGGGTGACTGTATTGTTGACTGGTTGGTAAGGTTATTTAATGTATGTATGACTCATGGTGAGGTGCCTGAGGATTGGCGGAATGCGTGCATAGTGCCATTGTACAAAGGTAAAGGGGATAAAAGTGAGTGCTCAAATTACAGAGGTATAAGTTTGTTGAGTATTCCTGGTAAATTATATGGGAGGGTATTGATTGAGAGGGTGAAGGCATGTACAGAGCATCAGATTGGGGAAGAGCAGTGTGGTTTCAGAAGTGGTAGAGGATGTGTGGATCAGGTGTTTGCTTTGAAGAATGTATGTGAGAAATACTTAGAAAAGCAAATGGATTTGTATGTAGCATTTATGGATCTGGAGAAGGCATATGATAGAGTTGATAGAGATGCTTTGTGGAAGGTATTAAGAATATATGGTGTGGGAGGCAAGTTGTTAGAAGCAGTGAAAAGTTTTTATCGAGGATGTAAGACATGTGTACGTGTAGGAAGAGAGGAAAGTGATTGGTTCTCAGTGAATGTAGGTTTACGGCAGGGGTGTGTGATGTCTCCATGGTTGTTTAATTTGTTTATGGATAGGGTTGTTAGGGAGGTGAATGCAAGAGTTTTGGAAAGAGGGGCAAGTATGAAGTCTGTTGTGGATGAGAGAGCTTGGGAAGTGAATCAGTTGTTGTTCGCTTATGATTCAGCGCTGGTGGCTGATTCATGTAAGAAACTGCAGAAGCTGGTGACTGAGTTTGGTAAAGTGTGTGAAAGAAGAAAGTTGAGAGTAAATGTGAAGGTTATGCAAGGTTATTAGGTGCAGTAGGGTTCAGGGTCAAGTCAATTGGGAGGTAAGTTTGAATGGAGAAAAACTGGAGGAAGTAAAGTGTTTTAGATATCTGGGAGTGGATCTGGCAGCGGATGGAACCATGGAAGTGGAAGTGAATCATAGGGTGGGGGAGGGGTTGAAAATCCTGGGAGCCTTGAAGAATGTTTGGAAGTCGAGAACATTATCTCGGAAAGCAAAAATGGGTATGTTTGAAGGAATAGTGGTTTCAACAATGTTGTATGGTTGCGAGGCGTGGGCTATGGTTAGAGTTGTGCGCAGGAGGGTGGATGTGCTGGAAATGAGATGTTTGAGGACAATGTGTGGTGTGAGGTGATTTGATCGAGTAAGTAATGTAAGGGTAAGAGAGATGTGTGGAAATAAAAAGAGCGTGGTTGAGAGAGCAGAAGAGGGTGTTTTGAAATGGTTTGGGTACATGGAGAGAATGAGTGAGGAAAGATTGACCAAGAGGATATATGTGTCGGAGGTGGAGGGAACGAGGAGAAGAGGGAGACCAAATTGGAGGTGGAAAGCTGGAGTGAAAAAGATTTTGAGTGATCGGGGCCTGAACATGCAGGAGGGTGAAAGGTGGGTAAGGAATAGAGCGAATTGGATCGATGTGGTATACCGGGATTGACGTGCTGTCAGTGGATTGAATCCAGTGTATCGGTATTGCCATTTGAAAGGCACGTTTCTTCTCTCTTGAAATGCGAAAAGCCTCCTCCATTTCAAGTTTCTTTAATTCAATGTTTTTCTTTAAAATGATATTTTGGAATTGGTCAAATGGTTGACCAGACAGCTGCAACAAACGCTGAGGTAGGACAGATCTTGGCATCACTTGTTCATCAAGGCATTTCCTAAGGAATCCAAATCGTAACTTCAGTTGGTGGGCCTTGATTAACGATTTGGAAAAAGCAGTAACGTAATGAGAAAGTCCAGGACAGCTTGTAGAAAAGTAATAGAAGAGCCGTGTGGAATCCCTTTCCAGAGTTTATTGATGATGAGTTTGAGAAGATATATTCTATTGGATCTAAGTTAAAGTACCCTAAAAGAATCTTTTAGTTCTCCCTTTTAATAATAATATCGCTTTACTTCTCATTTTGCTTAAATCCTTTAATGTAAATGTTGCCTTCAGCAACAATTATACTATAAAGAATATCTTAATCAGGAATTCACCAGAAAATTCTCTTGGACGCATTTGTAAAGTGCCATGTGGAAATTGTGATAAATTTTATGTTGGTCAGATTGGTAAGGATCATTCTGTTGGACTTAAGCAACATAAATATAGTATAAGAACGGGACAAAAATCAAATGCCTTGTTTAATCACGTTAAAAACTATGATCATTGTGTTGACTGGAGTAATGTCATCTCAGTTATTAAGTCTAAGTCTATTACCAAGAGAAATATCATTGAATCTTCTATCATAAAATACACAAAGAATTATAATCTAAATATTAGTGATGGTCTATACAAATCAAATAACTTTATTGTTGATAGAATTTGTAAAATGATAAGTTTATGAACGCTCGTTGTATGTTTTGGACAATCACGTTTACCAAATGGCATCCTAGCTTCTTCTCTTCGATGTATATCAACTGACTGTTATATTTCTCTCTTGTGTCTCCCCTGATGATGTGATTATTAAACGAAAGTGCACTTGGGAACTTACCGTGTTTCATTTTGCCCGTGGACTCATAGGAATATCTTGATCACGCGCAAAATTGTGATCCTTTCCAACATATATATATATATATCCTCAGTTAGTTCCTAATCATGGGAATGATACTTTCTCCCTCACAGTAACTTCTTGATCATGGTGATATATATATATATATATATATATATATATATATATATATATATATATATATATATATATATATATATATATATATATATATATATATATATATATATATATATATATACATATATCCCTGGGGATAGGGGAGAAAGAATACTTCCCACGTATTCCCTGCGTGTCGTAGAAGGCGACTAAAAGGGGAGGGAGCGGGTGGCTGGAAATCCTCCCCTCTCGTTTTTTTTTAATTTTCCAAAAGAAGGAACAGAGAAGGGGGCCAGGTGAGGATTTTCCCTCTAAGGCCCAGTCCTCTGTTCTTAACGCTACCTCGCAAATGCGGGAAATGGCGAATCGTATAAAAAAAAAAATATATATATATATATATATATATATATATATATATATATATATATATATATATATATATATATATATATATATATATGTATATATATATATATATATATATATATATATATATATATATATATATATATATATATATATATATATATATATATATGTATATATATATATATATATACATATATATATTATATATATATATATATATATATATATATATATATATATTTTTTTTTTTTTTTTGCTTTGTCGCTGTCTCCCGCGTTTGCGAGGTAGCGCAAGGAAACAGACGAAAGAAATGGCCCAACCCACCCCCATACACATGTATATACATACGTCCACACACGCAAATATACATACCTACACAGCTTTCCATGGTTTACCCCAGACGCTTCACATGCCTTGATTCAATCCACTGACAGCACGTCAACCCCGGTATACTACATCGCTCCAATTCATTCTATTCCTTGCCCTCCTTTCACCCTCCTGCATGTTCAGGCCCCGATCACACAAAATCTTTTTCACTCCATCTTTCCACCTCCAATTTGGTCTCCCTCTTCTCCTCGTTCCCTCCACCTCCGACACATATATCCTCTTGGTCAATCTTTCCTCACTCATTCTCTCCATGTGACCAAACCATTTCAAAACACCCTCTTCTGCTCTCTCAACCACGCTCATTTTATTTCCACACATCTCTCTTACCCTTACGTTACTTACTCGATCAAACCACCTCACACCACACATTGTCCTCAAACATCTCATTTCCAGCACATCCATCCTCCTGCGCACAACTCTATCCATAGTCCACGCCTCACAACCATACAACATTGTTGGAACCACTATTCCTTCAAACATACCCATTTTTGCTTTCCGAGATAATGTTCTCGACTTCCACACATTCTTCAAGGCTCCCAGAATTTTCGCCCCCTCCCCCACCCTATGATCCACTTCCGCTTCCATGTTGTTTATGGATGGGGTTGTTAGGGAGGTGAATGCAAGAGTTTTGGAAAGAGGGGCAAGGATGAAGTCTGTTGGGGATGAGAGAGCTTGGGAAGTGAGTCAGTTGTTGTTCGCTGATGATACAGCGCTGGTGGCTGATTCATGTGAGAAACTGCAGAAGCTGGTGACTGAGTTTGGTAAAGTGTGTGAAAGAAGAAAGTTAAGAGTAAATGTGAATAAGAGCAAGGTTATTAGGTACAGTAGGGTTGAGGGTCAAGTCAATTGGGAGGTGAGTTTGAATGGAGAAAAACTGGAGGAAGTAAAGTGTTTTAGATACCTGGGAGTGGATCTGGCAGCGGATGGAAACATGGATATATATATATATATATATATATATATATATATATATATATATATATATATATATATAAGTATATATATATATATATATATATATATATATATATATATATATATATATATATATATATATATATATATATATATATATATATATATATATATATATATATATATATATATATATATATATATATATATATATATATATATATATCACCATGATCAAGAAGTAACTGTGAGGGAGAAAGTATTATTCCCATGATTAAGACTAACTGAGGACGGGAGTTCCATCCCAATGATTAAGAACAAACTAGAGGAGGGAGTATCATCCCCATGATCACGAACTAACTTTGAGGGAGGAAGTTCCAACCCATGACCAAGAACTAAATGTGAGGGTGGGAGTTCCATTTCATGATCAGGAGCAAATGGGAGAGAGGGAGTTCCATCGCCATGATCAAGAAGTAACTGTGAGGGAGGGATTATCATCCAAATGATCATGAACTAACTGTGAGGGAACAAGTTCCATCCCTCTGATCAAAAAGTATCGGGAAGGGAGGGAGAATCATCCCCATGATCAATAACTAACTGTGAGGGTGGGAGTTCCATCCCCATGATTAAGAGCTAGCTGTGAGGGAGGGAGTTTCATACCCATAGTCAAGAATAACTGTGAGGGAGGGAGTATCATCCCCATGAACAAGAATTAACTGTAAGGGAAGGAATAACATCCCATGATCAAGAACTAACTGTAAGGTAGGGATTCATATCTCCATGATCAAGAAGTTACTGTGAGGCAGGGGGTTCCATCCCCATGATCAAGAAATAACTGAGAGGGAGGGAGCATCATCCCCATGATCAAATACTAACTGTGAGAGAGGGAGTATCATCCCCATGGTTATGAACTAACTGTAAGGGAGAGAGTTCAATCCCGATGATCAAGAACTAACTGTGAGGGAGGGAGTTCCATCCCATGATCAAGAACTCACTCTGAGGGAGGGAGTTCATACCCATAATCAAGAATAACTGTGAGGGAGGGAGTATCATCATCATGATCAACAACTTACTTATAGGGAGGGAGAATGATGCCCGTGATCAAGAACAAACTCTCAGGGAGGGAGTATTATCCTCTTGATCAAGAACTAACTGTGAGGAAGGGAGCTCTATCCCATGAGTAGGAACTAATGGGAGGGAGGGAGTTCCATTGCCATGATCAAGAAATAACTGTGAGGGATCGAATTCCAACCCCATGATTAAGAACTAAATGTGAGGGAGGGAGCTCCATCCAAATAATTAAGAACAATATGAGGGAGGGAGTTCCATCCCCATGATCAAGTAGTAAGTGTGAGGGAGGGATTATCATACCCATGATCAAGAACCAACTGTGAGGGTGGGAGTTCCATCCCATGATCAAAAATCAACTGTGAGGTAGGGGGAATCCTCCCCATGATCAAGAACTAATTGTGAGGGAGGGAGCTCCATCCCCAAGATCGAGAAGTAACTGTGAAGGAGAGAGTAACATCCCCATGATCAAGAACTAACTGTGAAAGAGGATGTGGTACAGCAATCACCAGGGTGTTGTACAGAAGAAGCAAGAGTGTGGTACAAAAGTCACCGGAGTGAAGTACAACAGTCACCAGAGTGTGCTGCAGCAGTCACTAGAGTGTGGTACAACAGTCACCAGAGTGTGCTGCAGCAGTCACTAGAGTGTGGTACAACAGTCACCAGAGTGTGCTGCAGCAGTCACTAGAGTGTGGTACAACTGTCTTCCGAGTGAGTACAACAATCACCACATTCTGGTACAGCAGTTAACAGATTGTGGTACACCAGTCACCAGAGTGTGGTACAACATTCATTAGAATGTATTACAACAGTCACCAGAGTGTACTAGAGCAGTTACCAGAGTGTGGTACAACAGTCTCCGGAGTGTGGTACCACAGTCACCAGAGTGTACTAGAGCAGTCACCAGAGTGTGGTACAACAGTCTCCGGAGTGTGGTACCACAGTCACCAGAGTGTACTAGAGCAGTTATCAGAGTGTGGTACAACAGTCTCCGGAGTGTGGTACCACAGTCACTAAAGAGTGGTACAATAGTCACCAAAATTTGGTACAACAGTCACACGACTGTGGCATAACAGTCACCAGAGTGATGTACATCAGTCATCAGAATGTGGTACAAGAGTCGCCAAAGTGTGGTACAACAGTCACCAAAATTTAGTGCAACGGTCGCCAGAGTGTGGTACAACAGTCGCAGGAATGTATAGAACAGTCACCAGGTTTTGGTACAACAGTCTTCCTAGTGTGGTACAACAGTAACCTAAGTGTCACACAACAGTCCACAGATTGTGGTACAACAGTCACCAGAGTGTATTACAACAGTCACAAGAGTTTGGTACAGCAGTGTCCAGATTGTGGTACAACAGTCAGAGAAGTGTGGTACAACAGTCACTAGAGTGAGGTATAGCAGTCACCTGAGTTTGGTACAACAATCACCAAATTCTGATATAACAGTCTTGCGCGTGTGGTACAACAATCATCAATATGTGGAAAAATCAGTAACCAGAGTGTGGTACAACAGTCACAAGAGTGTGGTACAACAGGTCACCAGAGTGTGGTACAACAGTCACCAGAGTGTGGTACAACATGTCACCAGAGTGTGGTACAACAGTTACTAGAGTGTAGTCCAACATTCTCCAGAGTTTGGTGCAGCATTCGCCAGTGTTGTACAACTACCACCAGAATGGGGTACAACAGTCACAAAAGTGTGGTACAATAGTCACCAGAGTGTGGCTACAAACAGTCACCTGATGTGGTACAACAGTCACCAGAGTTTGGTACAACAGTCCTCCCTGATGTGGTACAACGAGGTCACCAGAGGTGGTACACAAGTCACTCAGAGTGTGTTACAACAGTCACCAGAGGTTGGTACAACAGTCGCCAAGAGTGTAGTACAACAGCACCAGAGAGTTGCACAACAGTCACCAGAGTGTGGGTACAACCAGTCACCTGAGTGTGGTACAACTAGGTCACCAGAGTGTGGTACAACCAATCACCAGAGTGTGGTACAACGATCACCAGAGTGTGGTACAACAGGTCTCCAGAGTGTGTACACAGTCGCCAGAGTTTGAGGTACAAACAGGTCACCAAGAGTGTGGTACTAACAGGTCTCCTGAGTGTGGTACAACAGTCACCAGATAGTTGTACAACAAGTCATCCAGAGTAGTGGTACAAAACAGGTCTCCAGAGTGAGGTACAACAATCACCAGAGTGTGGTACAACATCACCAGAGGTGGTACAACAGTCACCAGAGTGTGGTACAACAGTCACCAGAGTGTGGTACAACAGTCACCAAAGTGTAGTACAACAGTCACCAGAGTGTGGTACAACAGGTCCAGAGTGTGTTACAACAGTCACCACAGCAAAAGGTCACCAGAGTGTGGTACAACAATCACCAGAGTGTGGTACAACAGGTCACCAGAGTGTGGTACAACAGTCACCAGAGTGTGGTACAACAGTCACCAGAGTGTGGTACAACAGTCACCAGAGTGTGGTACAACAGTCACCAGAGTGTGGTACAACAGTCACCAGAGTGTGGGTCAACAGGTCACCAACTCACAAACAGGTCACCAGAGTGTGGTACAACAGTCACCAGAGTGTGGTACAACAGTCACCAGAGTGTGGTACAACAGTCACCAGAGTGTGGTACAACAGTCACCAGAGTGTGGTACAACAGTCACCAGAGTGTGGTACAACAGTCACCAGAGTGTGGTACAACAGGTCACCAGAGTGTGGTACAACAGTCACCAGAGTGTGGTACAACAGTCACCAGAGTGTGGTACAACAGTCACCAGAGTGTGGTACAACAGGTCACCAGAGTGTGGTACAACAGGTCACCAGAGTGTGGTACAACAGGTCACCAGAGTGTGGTACAACAGTCACCAGAGTGTGGTACAACAGGTCACCAGAGTGTGGTACAACAGGTCACCAGAGTGTGGTACAACAGGTCACCAGAGTGTGGTACAACAGGTCACCAGAGTGTGGTACAACAGGTCACCAGAGTGTGGTACAACAGGTCACCAGAGTGTGGTACAACAGGTCACCAGAGTGTGGTACAACAGGTCACCAGAGTGTGGTACAACAGGTCACCAGAGTGTGGTACAACAGGTCACCAGAGTGTGGTACAACAGGTCACCAGAGTGTGGTACAACAGGTCACCAGAGTGTGGTACAACAGGTCACCAGAGTGTGGTACAACAGGTCACCAGAGTGTGGTACAACAGGTCACCAGAGTGTGGTACAACAGGTCACCAGAGTGTGGTACAACAGGTCACCAGAGTGTGGTACAACAGGTCACCAGAGTGTGGTACAACAGGTCACCAGAGTGTGGTACAACAGGTCACCAGAGTGTGGTACAACAGGTCACCAGAGTGTGGTACAACAGGTCATCAGAGTGTGGTACAACAGGTCACCAGAGTGTGGTACAACAGGTCATCAGAGTGTGGTACAACAGGTCACCAGAGTGTGGTACAACAGGTCACCAGAGTGTGGTACAACAGGTCACCGGAGTGTGGTACAACAGGTCACCAGAGTGTGGTACAACAGGTCACCAGAGTGTGGTACAACAGGTCATCAGAGTGTGGTACAACAGGTCACCGGAGTGTGGTACAACAGGTCACCAGAGTGTGGTACAACAGGTCACCTTAGTGTGGTACAACAGGTCACCAGAGTGTGGTACAACAGGTCACCAGAGTGTGGTACAACAGGTCACCAGAGTGTGGTACAACAGGTCACCAGAGTGTGGTACAACAGGTCACCAGAGTGTGGTACAACAGGTCATCAGAGTGTGGTACAACAGGTCACCTTAGTGTGGTACAACAGGTCACCAGAGTGTGGTACAACAGGTCACCAGAGTGTGGTACAACAGGTCATCAGAGTGTGGTACAACAGGTCACCAGAGTGTGGTACAACAGGTCATCAGAGTGTGGTACAACAGGTCACCAGAGTGTGGTACAACAGGTCATCAGAGTGTGGTACAACAGGTCACCTTAGTGTGGTACAACAGGTCACCAGAGTGTGGTACAACATGTCACCAGAGTGTGGTACAACAGGTCACCAGAGTGTGGTACAACAGGTCATCAGAGTGTGGTACAACAGGTCACCAGAGTGTGGTACAACAGGTCATCAGAGTGTGGTACAACAGGTCACCAGAGTGTGGTACAACAGGTCACCAGAGTGTGGTACAACAGGTCACCTTAGTGTGGTACAACAGGTCACCAGAGTGTGGTACAACAGGTCACCAGAGTGTGGTACAACAGGTCACCAGAGTGTGGTACAACAGGTCATCAGAGTGTGGTACAACAGGTCACCAGAGTGTGGTACAACAGGTCATCAGAGTGTAGAACAGCAGTGACTTGGGCAAGTCTCTGGAACTGTGATGGTTTAGTATGAATATTATTTCCCAACATCTACACTTCAGAGAGCCATTACGTTATATTGCGTCATCTTCTGACATGTTCTTATTATACAGATGTTATTATCATGTCTCCCGGGGCAGGAGGTAGCTGTGTTGTCATACGGGGGGGCAATCTCACCCAGAGTAGGTGGCTAATGACGACCTCGTCCATCAAGGCTGCACACAACACACTAGTCACAACACAGAAAACGAAGGTTTCTATCAACACAACAATATTGTAGGAGTGAGGCTCAAGTGAGAGCTGCCCTTGACCCACTGCTCGGGCCGGACCAGTATATAAAGTGGTCCCCAGCAGCAGCACCCCACACTTAGTACATCCCAGCCAAGGTAGGTGGTACAGGAGGTGGGTTCTCAGGCCCGCTGCTGGCCAAGGTGGGTAGTGAGGCAGGTGGGTCCTGGCTAAGGTGGGTAGTGAGGCAGGTGGGTCCTGGCTAAGGTGGGTAGTGAGGGAGGTGGGTCCTGGCTAAGGTGGGTAGTGAGGGAGGTGGGTCCTGGCTAAGGTGGGTAGTTAGGCAGGTGGGTCCTGGCTAAGGTGGGTAGTGAGGGAAGTGGGTCCTGGCTAAGGTGGGTAGTGAGGGAGGTGGGTCCTGGCTAAGGTGGGTAGTGAGGGAGGTGGGTCCTGGCTCAGTCTCCTCATCATCCCTTGGTACCGTCACTTTCCTTATCATTGCCTGGTACCCTGCCACACTCCAACACACCTGTGTACCGGGCCAGTCATGTGAACCCAACACACCTGTGTACCGGGCCAGTCATGTGAACCCAACACACCTGTGTACCGGGCCAGTCATGTGAACCCAACACACCTGTGTACCGGGGCAGTCATGTGAACCCAACACACCTGTGTACCGGGCCAGTCATGTGAACCCAACACACCTGTGTACCGGGCCAGCCATGTGAACCCAACACACCTGTGTACCGGGCCAGTCATGTGAACCCAACACACCTGTGTACCGGGCCAGCCATGTGAACCCAACACACCTGTGTACCGGGCCAGTCATGTGAACCCAACACACCTGTGTACCGGGACAGCCATGTGAACCCAACACACCTGTGTACCGGGCCAGTCGTGTGAACCCAACACACCTGTGTACCGGGCCAGCCATGTGAACCCAACACACCTGTGTACCGGGCCAGCCATGTGAACCCAACACACCTGTGTACCGGGCCAGCCATGTGAACCCAACACACCTGTGTACCGGGCCAGCCATGTGAACCCAACACACCTGTGTACCGGGCCAGCCATGTGAACCCAACACACCTGTGTACCGGGGCAGTCATGTGAACCCAACACACCTGTGTACCGGGGCAGTCATGTGAACCCAACACACCTGTGTACCGGGGCAGTCATGTGAACCCAGCACACCTGTGTACCGGGGCAGTCGTGTGAACCCAACACACCTGTGTACCGGGCCAGCCATGTGAACCCAACACACCTGTGTACCGGGCCAGCCATGTGAACCCAACACACCTGTGTACCGGGGCAGTCATGTGAACCCAACACACCTGTGTACCGGGGCAGTCATGTGAACCCAACACACCTGTGTACCGGGCCAGTCATGTGAACCCAACACACCTGTGTACCGGGCCAGTCATGTGAACCCAACACACCTGTGTACCGGGGCAGTCATGTGAACCCAGCACATCTGGACCTTCGGCCGCCCATCCATCACTATGCCTTTCATGGTCTCCACCACACCACTCTACGAGATGGAGGGTGTTCACCTCACTTCCATAGCTCCAGCTGGTCCTTTTTCTATCAATTTCTGCAACATAATTCTTGGTCGTAATTCTACGTTTTCCCTTGTTTAACACCATCTCTTGACCTCCTCCCTCATGTTTGTCCTCTCTGAAATTCACCTGTCCCAGGCTGCTTCTCCTCTGCACTGCTACATCTCCAAATATTGTCTCTCTAGCATCGTTTCTGCTCTAATGGAGGAGTCTGTGCCGTAATGGAGGAGTCTGTGCCGTAATGGAGGAGTCTGTGCCGTAATGGAGGAGTCTGTGCCGTAATGGAGGACTCTGTGCCGTAATGGAGGAGTCTGTGCCGTAATGGAGGAGTCTGTGCCGTAATGGAGGAGTCTGTGCCGTAATGGAGGAGTCTGTGCCGTAATGGAGGAGTCTGTGCCGTAATGGAGGAGTCTGTGCCGTCAGGTAGTAAAAAGAAGAAAAAAAACATATTGCTCACCTCTTGGATCTTGGGTCTTCTAACTTTGATGCCATCTGGCTCAAGATCTCTCAGAGTACTTCACATTTCTCCAGTTCATACAAACTATGCACAACTCTTCAACAATTTGACCTCTTGTCACGAAGCTTTCATCTCTTAACATCCACTGGCTGAGTTCCCTTGTGCAGGGGATTTAATGAACACAACAAGGACTGGTTACGCTCTGACCGGGACGTTCTGCTGGAGTCGAGACATTTTCTCTTCTTGTCCTTAACGATGTGGAAGACCCGATCGTCCCCATCACTCCACCACTGGCAACAATCCCTCCCTCCTCACCTCCTCGAAACATCAACTTTGGCTCTGGGAGAGTTCAGTGGTCATCCTGCGCAGCTGTACTTTCCTTGGGATGGACATTCATTCTCTGGTCAGGATGCCAGTGTAGCAGAGATTATTTTGCCTTGGATGGAGGCCTACATCACATCTAGATCTTACTACTTTCCTCAGTCGTGGTTTGATCACTACTGCTCTTGATGCTCGTCACATCAGGGATGATGTGAACTAACCAAGAAACTCTTCCCTTACCTTGAAACCAACTCTACTTTCATTTATTCTCGGAATCATTGCAAAGCTGTTCTTCGAACAGCCAAACGCATTTCCATAATAAGAAAGTGTGCTGGCTTGACTTCTTATTCTATCAACAATCGTAGTGTTCCTTA